>NW_028297119.1:2293203-2593203 GCF_055798465.1 Pogonomyrmex barbatus
AGAGAGAGAGAGAGAGAGAGAGAGAGAGAGAGAGAGAGAGAGAGAGAGAGAGAGAGAGAGAGAAGGAGGGCATGAAAAGGTACATGTACGAGGATGAAAGAGATCTCGAGGAAAGGTGAGACGCTTCGACGAGGAAGGTGGATATCTGTTACATTCGCGCAACTTTTGTAGCTTTTGTTGATGACGCACGAAGTAAAAGCGATGTACGGGCGGCAGCGGAGCGATGAAAGTAAATATATTAACAGTAGAGATTAACTTTATATCTGGATAGACGCATCGGTAAATAATCGATTGAAGGGTATTATCAAATGGCGTACATTAAATGTTATTTTAATAACGTTGTAATATTTATGTAGGCGGTATGTCTATTAAGGTATATATATTTTCGAATGAATTAACTTGACATGATAATTATAAATTGCTCGATATTTATAATTAAAAAAAAATTAAGTAAAAAGAAAGTAAAAAAAAAAAAGATATTAATATCAACAAGAATATGGTAAATGATTTAAAATGGAACCTTCAATTAAATAATATGCAAAAGGGCTTTATTATCTTTATGTTTATTTGTACTTTATATCCGTTCAAAAAGCTGCATAAATATTTGCCGGAAAAATCACAGGGTGCAGATCGCGCGCTATTATGTAACGATTTCTGGATTTTCTTGACGTAAACAGAAAGAGGGAGAGAAAGACAGGCGGATAGAAGAGAAGGACACGACGAGTGGGTGTACAGGAGGAAAGCGAAAGGGAGAGATATCTCGATGGAGCGCAGCTCGACGAGAAAAAGAAGGAGAAAGGTGGAACCCTATTGAGTCGGTCCATAGGTTTACTGCCATTATTTTCCCCGTACATCCAGCCCCATTGTATCGGGGCGTGAGGCTGCGGAGTGAGCATCTGCCCTCCCTCCGATCCTCTTCGCGCGGCATGCACCCGCTCACCGCTTCCATTCCCCGAGACCACTCGAGGCTGCTTTTTGTCCAATCATGCGCGCGAAATATTGCCGCCACGGGACAACCTCGACGGTCGTTGCAACGAGAGGAGGAGAAAAAAAAAAGGCAAGGAGATGTCACTCGCCCGGCTGATGCGCCCTGATAGCGCGACGGGGTCGATGGCAAACACGTTACGATGCGCATTGCTTTCGAAAGGCTAGAGGTGAGATTGGCCCACTCACCTTCTCAGGTATAGCCGGGAAAATTGATCCATCCTCTTCATAAGTGCAGTTGAATCCCGACGGCACGAGAATGGTAAATTTCGATTTCAGCCACTTTTTAATGCTCACGCTTTTTAATCACATGCTCGCGAATTTAACCGACGCGGCGAATTTATGCACCGGTAATCGAGTTTTCGTTGAGTACGTTTAAAGCCGAGCTTCATTATCGCTCATTTTTGACCATGTTAACGTTTCACGTTTCGTGTATAATGGCGCGAGTTTGTCGCATTAATGAGTGCTGCCGTTATTTACGCACAATTGAAAGCTTCGGATTCCATTTTACAAAGAGCTATTTTCATGTATCTCGATGACGAGTATACTCGATTGTCACGATGAATGCTGTAGATAAATTTTATGAAACATATAAAATATTTCGAAAGATATATGTATATATCAAATAAACGATATTGTATTTTCCAGTTCTGAGAAAAATAATAGGTTTAAAGAAATAAAATTTTTTTCTCCTTTTATTATTATATTATATCTTAATGTAATCTATATATTCTCATTATTCTAATTAACGTAAATTTTAACTTTAAGTGTAATCGTTTTTATTTTTCATACTTTGAGATAAAGCAAATTTATCAATGTAGAATTTTTGAAATTAAGAAAAAAAAAATTAATTCGATCAAACATAAAACAGGTGAGAAATATGAAAATGATGAAAGTTAATTTTTTCCTTTTCAGCGCTTTATTCATTTTCATCTCTAGAATAAACACAATTTTTATAAATAGCAGGTTAATATCGATCTTTTATATATATATTGAAAGATTTTTATGGCTAGGCAATAAATATCTCAATGATATTCACGTGGCGTAATATAAAAATGCCAGAGGAGCTACAAAAATATCAAGGTAAAGCTAAGATTATACGTTTTTCTGAGTTTATTCGTGCATGCGTAACGTAACGCTTTCGGAGTTAATTAGGGCATTTATGATTTTTTTCGCACAAATAATCGAGTAACTGTCGAGATGCGTTTGTTTCCGCCTCACTGTTCTCGCTTCTGTTTCAATTACACCGCCAACGCGTTTGCACAATTACACATGGCTTTACGGCGTCCGTGTATGGCAAAGTTCGGTCGCGTGGGCGATGAGAATGGAGGATGGTACCGCGAACAAGGCGGTTACACGAGTAAACTTGGATCGCATCTACAATCACGTCACCGACAGACTTCGATAGACCGAATGGTGCCGGAACGCATGGGCGGAAAATTTCGTTCCGACAGAGCTGCTCGCTCGCGTCGTTCGCTAAGGAGAATCGCGAATTCCGTTGGGCGCGAACTATTTCTTTTTGCGCGGACCACATGCAGCGGATGGCGATCGTAAAATCAGATATTCCCTGTAACGAAATGCTATGCAAACTGCGCGTACGATGGTACGCAATTATGCGCGGTTCTAACGATTATTGCGCCGGGCGCAACTCTGTTACGAGATTACGAGACTGTCTCATAACACCTGCCTAATGCCCACGACCACTGCACCGTCATGTAAAGTAATCCTTGTTTCACCAATCTCGTGCGAGGCGAACAATGCCTCGTTGTTCGTTCGCTTCCGTTTCTCCCTGTCTCTTTCACCGCGTCTCTCTCTCTCTCTCTCTCTCTCTCTCTCTCTCTCTCTCTCTCTCTCTCTCTCTCCTCGGAACGCACGGTTCTCGTCGACCCGCAATAAAAAGAACGATACGACATTGTGCAAAAACCGGTACGACGGATCGTTGTTTCGCGAGATCTTGCGCTATCGCACCGTGATTTCCTTCGGGCTAATCATCCGCCGCCAAGCCGGTTTCCGCCAGCTCGTTTTCTATGCCGTTACTGTGCCTTATTAATTACGGCAGCACTCGGCATGCATATCCCGCGGTGTAACGCCAATTAATTTCCCCGAGCACGGGAATTAATGTCAAAGGGAGAATGAAAACGTGGAAGGCAATTGCTAGCGACGACGACGGCATTTTCACGTAAATATCGCGCGAGAGCTCGCCTGGAACGGATCTCGAGACTCGAGCTTGAAACAGTTATTCAATAAAGATTCATTAATCTACGAGATTTCTACGAGGGCGATCGATTGATGGATTGCGCGCTCGTTAAATATTCCGATTTAACCTGTTTTTCACCCCATTATCACATTGGCCTTTGCCTCATGTTCGTGAGAATAAATTTAAAATTCGACATATGTACGACTGTACATGTATGACTTTGATTACTAGCTTTGATTACTAGAGCTAGCTTCTTGTGCCAAGTATTAAAAATAGTTTCCTGTTTTGAGGTATTTCTAAGTAAAAAAAAAATCAGATAATTGTTTAATTTTAATCTTTTGAAAGTATTGAACATCAAGCGGCTCCATCCTTAAGTAAAAGAGGATTTGCATGGAGCAAATTATTTTCCACAAATGTAAATATCTGAAGCGAGAGAGTAAATATATTAGACGTGAAATGTTATTCCCCCGCGTACGAGCTCTTTGTACAAACGAACGCGCAAATATATACTCAGTTATTAATTAAAGCAGACCCATACGGGAAATAGAGTTTCCCCTCTATTTTCTTTAAAATTTACGCTAACGACATTAGTTTTGTTTCCACGGCTCCCACCACGCGGTCTCCGACTATCTCCGCCGCGGGATCTCATTTCGCTTCGCACTTTGTTCCTCTCTTGAAACCCTCGAAACTTTGGATTATGAGTGCTTGTGAATTCAGCTTGAAAAATCAATCGAAACTTTCCTCGGTTTTATTCGTCGGCGGCGCGAACCATTGAGGCTCCTTAAATTTGTACTTAAGAATTCCGTTACGGCTACATGCTCGGACTATCGAACTAGAAAAGAAATATCGAAGTGGAAGCTTCGCGTAGACTTCCATCACTCCTCCGTAATCATTTAATTTCATTGCAAATTTATTCGCTTTCGTTAGTTTTTTTTTTTTTTTTTAAATAATATTACTACACTAGCGAGATGTTTAAACGCGATGTTTATCCTCATTTAAATTTTTATCATTTCTTAGTCTTTCTTATTTAAAATCAGATATATCCGCGAGTCGAGTATCAATTCAATTAACTGGAAATACTGGAAAAACAAAGACGATGCTCGTGACAGCGTACACGTGGGAGGAAAGCATCGGGAAGAAAATGCCGCGGGGAATGTGTATTAAAAAGTATCTAACGGACCGAAAGACACGCACGCGGTCCAAAGTGGAACGGATGGTATGAAAATTACATAATAGATATAATAAAGCGCAGATCATATGGAGATCCGAGCGTAATTTCGTCCGCGAGCTCAAAGACCCTAATGACGATTCCATGCTATAGTAAATAGTAAGTCCGCGTTTCGACTTTTCGCCGCAATTTTTTTCCCTTTTTCCTTTTTCATTTGCCTTTGCGCCCGTAAATACCTTCGAAATATTTCCCGCATTTTTTCCAATTAGATTATATCCCGGGATATAAACGGGATTTTTGCGTGTAATTTTTTTCTTTTCTGGCGGACCGGTCAAACGCTTTGTGTTTATTAAACTCTATCTTATTCTATCTTATTCTATTCACATAGAATACGTTGCAATCACAAAAATAAAAGTACTACAGTAGAGACCGCATATGCTACTTTACAAATTTCTAAAAAAAATGAAGATAGAACAAAAATATGTTTACGGAATAAGTACGAAAATAGAAATTTAATAACTTTATTTCTCTTTATTTCTCCGTAAAAGTATGCTTCCTTTTTCTGGGAAATTTCATTTGTGTATTCTCGCGTAAAATGTACGCAAATAGACTAGGACTTTTTGAAAAACGTAATCTTTCACGTTTTACGCGTTTCTTTCGTAAATTTAACCGAAACGAACGAAATACGAGAAATACGAAAATTTCTTGCTTTTATGACTACGCGACAATGGCTGAACATCAACGCGGTTGAAATTCTAGAAATGTTCGGTTATACTACGAAATTATTCCGCCGATCATGTAGGTCTCGTGCAGCTCGTAAAATTATGCGGCTGTTTTTCCCGTCCGGCAGCGTTTCGCCGCGAATCATCCGCTCGCGTTATTTTTTCACGCTCGATGTCCTTCGGGCGAACGTCTTGTTACCGTCTGCATTGTTACCGTAAAACGAGGATGTTATGATAGGCACCGCGCTCCATTTTGCGAATTCCCAAGGAGAGAAAACCGTGCGAGAGAACGACGGACTCTCCCCGTCCCTCTCTCCCTCCTCCTCATCACGCCGTGCTCTCGCTCCCCGAAGGCATCGGATCCCACTCACGCTTATCTTACTTTCAATGGACGCAGAAAATTCTCCGCTTCCCGCTCTTGCTCTTTTCAGGCGCCTCGGCCAGACTGACGCTACGGTGACAGGTAAGAGAGACGGCAATTGAAATAACAAGAGAACGTTAAGGAGGAAGCCGGTATGAGAACGAACGACGTGGGGGCTGCTGCCCTGCAGAGCAAATCCCGAAGTTTCTTTGAAAAGAATTCGCCGCGGTGCACCCGTCTTCCGTTCTAGATACGACGATTGCGAAGCGTCCTCGAAAAATTTGTCCCTTTTCAAATCGATTTCACAATGCGCCCGGAGACCGATACGTTCGTATCCTTTCGTGTGAATGCTGGCCTATTCGTAACTTTTAGCCAGTTCCTCGGGCAGCTTGATTTTTCATTGCTAGAACGGTTCATCTGACATTATAACCAGATAAATAGATTTTCACAAGTTTTTCATGGATTTTTTACCAGCCATAACGTCCGCATTCTTATAAACTTTTAATTATTTTCAATCATAAAAATTCTGAAAGTCTTCAATTTCGAAAAAAATAAAATTATTGAACGAAAATTAATTTTAAATTTTCTCATACTTGAATGGGGAAAAATTTTCCCGAATAAATATGAACAAAAGTTTACAGAACACAATTCCATTTTTCAATTTTACATTACGTATTTATTTTACTTTTATATAACTTTATTGTTATTTGTTATTATTTTTTAATTTAGTTTTAATATACACTTTTTTGTGAATTTGTTTATAAATTTCCACAAAGAAATTTTCGCTCTAAAAACGTTACAGGTCAAAATTTTATTCCACTTTGTTCTCATAAATTAGATTTTCGAAACCCAAAGAAAACGTATTGAATGCGCGTGCGACTCGTTACGTCAAAAGTCACGCACCACTCCGAAATCGTAAAATCAACGATACAGAAAATTCGATCCCCGAAATTCGGACGAGGCTAATCGACGTGAAAGCCGACGCAACCCCGACAGAAGTACGTCGGATAATTCGAAAATTTCCACCCCTATCAAACGCGAAGGGAGGTGTCGCGTTTCCTCCATTGTTACATTTAGTTAACAATGTACGCTATAACAAATTTGTCGCTGGTGTATAATTGGGGGCATTTCTCTCTTTCCGTTTCCATAGTCTCTCCTGTCGTCCTCTCTCTCGCTCTCTCGCGCAGCTTTGTGTCGGGCGCGGAAAATATATTCCAGGATCAGCGTGAACGCATAATCTCCCGGCGCTAAGAGTAGTCATGGATCCCTTTCCCCGGCCAACATCGTTAAATCGGCCATATGTTTAAGTCTGGTCACGTTCGCGCACCCGCTGCTGATAAATTGATTGCGTTTCGGAATTCTCTTCGGCGCGTTGCAGCTGCTGTTAGCAGAAACCCGACCGAATTTCCATCGGCGCGCTCCGTTATGATTTTATAGCGGAGCTACGCCTTTTCTTAACGTTGTGCATCACTGCCCGTCACTCGTCGTTCAACATCATCCTTTGTGCGGTCGGAATTCCGAATTGCGGACTTCTAACATCGCGAAAATACACGTGTTCTAATTAAAAACAAATGAAATACGTAATAATCTCGACGCGACGCGACGCGGCATTTGCCTAATCAACCATGACGACGACTACAATGACGACGACAACGACGACGATGACGACGACGATGACAACGACGACGACGATGACAACGACGACGACGACGACGACGACGACGACGACGATGACGACGTTGCAACGCGTGCGTCAGTCGCTCAGCTTCAGTAATTAGTCTGCCATTGCCGGCTGTGCGCGTCGTAATAGACTTGACCCGCCTTCTACATTCCTGAAACTTCGGCCGCAATATTGCGGCATTACAGTTGTGTTAATTACACGGCGGCGCGGCGGAAAATCGTCGCAATGCGTCGCGCGTCACCTGCGTAAGCGCTTTGAAAAGCCGCGGATGAACATGCGTGCCACCCTGCAAATCGCGTAACTCGCGGTAAGAGACATTTCGCGATGGACACTATTTATAGTTCTTTATTAACTCTCGACTACATAACTGTGTTCAAAATGTTCGTCGCTTTCAACAAAAAAACTTTCGCGTATGAAATTTCAAAAATTGAGACTGTATTATTTTACGCTCATGAAACAAATTTGATCATAACGAAAAATTATTTGAAATTGTATATTTTGAATAAAATAAAAAGAAGTAACGTGACATTTCAGAATATTATATTGGATATTTCTTAAAATTAATAGTCTATTATAATCTACTTGGATCTCTTTCAGAGCAAAGTTCAATAACGGAAAATAGTACCGTGGAAAATTATTCTTTCAGTATATGGAAGCAGTTGCGTGCTATTCAGACTGTAAATGTTTCCTTGGTAAAAATCGAGGTATTTTTGTGGTAACGCTCAAAAAGCGGGCGCAAGACATCTGAAAGAGATTCATTCTGCCAGCGGCACGGCAAAGTTTTAGAAATAAAACGGTATGTACGGTATGTATATACGTACATATATACATATATACATATCGCGCAGCGCCGAGTTGTTTTCATTCATAATATACGAAACCCTTTTCTCGCTCGGTATTCGCGTTAAGGCCGGCCTTTCGCCGAGCATCGCCGGCATGCCCACGTGCTAACTTCGTTTATTGCGGAATCGAGGGCGAATTAACTCCGATATTTGTTACCGCGTTGCCCCGCTGTAACCGACGCAGATCCGCAACGCGTAAATTGCAAATTAACTCTAACTCGTAAATTTGTAAATCACGTACGGGGAGTGCGGTAGTGCGTTCTCTCGCGTACGTGAGGTAGCGGACAAAAAAGAAAATTGTACTCCCCTCGTTCCGCCAAGCCACCGCCCAAGTACCTCACGACGGAAGCCGACGATCGATTTATGCGTGGCTACGAATCCACCGAAAATTCGCCCGGTCCCTTGCGGTGAGTCACATCCGTTCCTTCGGCACTAAGTCGGCGACACGCGAGGGGGAAACGCACAGCCAAACGGTATATATCCGTTGATATACCGTTGAGTGGCTCGTAAGAACACTGGGAGAGAGAGAAAAAGGTAGTCGATATAACCATACTTTATAGCACCGGCATTTATATCCATAACCGCTCCACTCCGCGCCGCATCGATCGCGTGTACAAAAGCATGTGTAATCGCGAAGAGCTCTATCATGCATTCGAGTAAGTATAAATACGTCGATGATACGGATTTTAGCGCGTACAGGAAGAATCCATTAATACAGCAAATATTTTGCTATTAAGGTCTACGAGCCGCGGTTGAGCAGAAGCTAAAGGGGGTCGGGATAAAGTATACAAATCGCGCGGAACGTCTGAGGAGGACACCGCGTAAATTTTTCAAGAGCGCACCCCTCGAGTCGCGCCGTCGTGCCGCGCAAATTGTCACCCGTCTCCATTGTTCAAGGGAAAGAGTCTCGAAGAGCGCGCAAAGGGCGAGTCGGAGAACGCTAATAAAAAGGAGAAAGAGAAGCGTCGCGCGATAAGATGAAAAGCAGCACGAATTAAAAGTCGGAGTGCTACTTAAGTCAGACGCGGGGTGCCCGGGTGAAGAAGGGTGTATATACCGGGCGTGGCGGCATTCGCACGACCGTAGAAAATCGTAGGGCGCTAAAGGGAAAAAATGTTCTCCAAATTGACCAAATACGCCGCGAGATAAGTCGTTTAACGGCTTTAGCCGAGAAGCCGTCCCCCGTTGTTCTTTCACGCCGTGCGCGCGGCTTGAGAGAAAAGCCGCGAAGTGACGATGACAGTGCCGCGTACAGGTCGAGCTAAAAGCACTATAAAAGCGTTCTGCAACCCTCCTCAAATATCGCGCGGATGCAGGTGTTTTACGAGCGTACCGTTGAACTCGATAAGATTAGTGGAGATTCTAAGAAGCAGCGCCGCGCTGCGAGCCGCCGTCATAAAACCACATAACTTCGCGCGTCACGTCACCTTCTCCAAAACGAACGAATCCGTCACGCATCTCGTTTTGTAAATATTACAGCCGTGAATTTCCGGCTTCTCTTTAAGCCTCTTTTTACATTCCTACGTGTACGATAAACTACTTCGAATTTCCAATTTCACTTTTAATCCTCGATTAAATTAAACTCGTTTTTTTCTTTAAACAAAATATCAAGGTAATTCAGTAATTGCTCAAGGTAAATATTAAAATAAACATACGCAAAATAGACATAATAAACATACAAAAATAAATGAAATAAGTTAATCAAATTCTAATTATAAATTTTCAATTATTAAAGAAAGACAGCTGATTATATAGCATAATCTCTCACAATTTTTGTTGTATTGTAAAACAAAAATATAAATTAATCAGATACAAATATATCGATGGTTTACGCGATGGAAAATGAATGAATATAATTGTTTCCGACATTTAAGATATACGAATATTATAGACTAAAATATCTCGTGTACGAGTCTTGTAAATTCAAGTCCATTGACGAACCCGGCCATTATCCACGATAACGGCCCATCCGGTAACGTTGCATGCCGATGACGCGTTTTGTCTGTTACCGAACGTGAAAGAACGATCTTCCGAATACGTACTGTACTTTTACGGCTCTGTCGTTCGAAACGTCAATGTCGGACGCTCCCGGGAGTTTCGTCCCTGGTATTGTGAAGAAGGAGCACTCGTCGCCGGCTTATTTGACTCGTTTCGTGCGCGAGCACCGCTAGTTACATTTTCACCGGCTTCCGACGGCAGTCCGCACTAAAGGCGGGCACAATGGCGAACAGCCGGAGAGAGAATAGGACCTCTCCCGAAGGTATACGACAGCGGGGTGTACAATTTGGAATGCATTGGCGGAAGGACGGTGAAGCCTGCCGTAAAACACCGCGCGTCGAACCGACAATGAGAGGGCAAGAGGGCTCAGGGATGCTTCCGAGGTGCATTTCGCCGGCTCCGGCGATGACGACGACGACGACGACGACGACGACGACGACGACGACGACGACGACGACGACGACGACGACGACAACAATGCACCGCGATGTATCGGCGAGCGATATGCCAATCTCGAGGGTTGTATGTAATGCTATAGTCGCGTCGATACGCGGATACGTCGAAAACCCTCGTCGTCCCTCGTCACTCGCTCTTTCGGGAATCTCACCAGGGACAAGTCTTCCGGATCATTGACTCATACTCGGAGACGTGACTATACGCGTGCACAACTTTCTATGTCCATGAGAATCGATTTCTTTCGCGAGTCACGAACACACATACGCGCGAACGAACATCGCATTGTCTGCAACGAAATGGATTTTACCGTTATCTTCCGATGTTTATAAAACGATATAATATCGGTTTATAAAACGATATAATGTCGATTTATTTTTTCTTGTCTGTATCAATTTGTTCGTTTCGTTTCAAGAAATAAATAACTATTCTTAAGATCAATAAATATGTTTTTCATTAAATTAAAAGACTTCCTTAAATTAACTTCTAGTTAATTTAACAAATTAATTTTTTTAAATGAAGTTACAAGTCAAAAAATCGTTGAAGCAGTTGGAAAAATTTTAGATATTTACGTTATTCTGATCTTGTAATTGCATGCGCAAATACAATTTTTATAAATACAATTTTTATTAAAAGCGTTAAGCTACAGAGAATACAAAATTTTTAATAATTGACTGTTTTTACATTCTGCATCATAGCGTACAATAAAATATAATTAGCGTACAATAATTTGTTATCAGACAAATGAGAGAAATTAAAATGAAAATGAACAGATATTTGTATCTGACGAAATTAGAAATTCTATTTTTCATTTCTTTATATTTAAATTGTATCAATTTAATAATTTAGAGGCTAATGGAAATAGATGACAATCATTATAATAGATTTTCACTGATAACTCATTTACCTGTAGCTGAATTTAGTTAGAACAATCATATGTAAAAGTAACGAGACACGTAGCAATAATATAACATAAATAAATTTATCATCGAAATTAAGCTTTTAATATTTTTAATTCAAAAACGAGAAAGAAGGAGAGAATATTAATTTAGAATAATAGAATTGTGAAATAACTTGCTACTTTACTTTCATTAACAAATTTTTCACTGATTTTAATAATATGTTTTATTATTACTCTCAACTTTTAGGTACATCCTCCATTTCGTTTCGTTAATCAATTTTTTTTTCGTTTCTTTTTTTTTGTTTAGTGTAAAACTGCTGCGATCTTTGCATTTTGATTAACGATGCAACTCTTTCTCAACGCGTTCATAATTGACGCTCAGATATAATCCTCCTCATAATACATGCCATAAAGTTTATCGCACAGTTTGTACAACGTGTAGAAAATTATAATGAGCGAAGGTATATTAAAGACGTAGCATCTACTATAATTAATTTGGAGGCGCGATGCTTTCAGATGCGCACAAATAAGTAATCGATCCGGACGAAGAAAAAAAGAATATATATATATATATATATATATATATATATATATATATATACACTAAGCTCGCGATATTACAATTAACTCGGGCGTAATTACGAAACTAATAATTAAGAAACTTGCATCGAGGATGCTTGGCCATTCCCGTCGTTAGGTCTCTTGCGTCTCTTGCGATACATTTTCTCGCAGAAATTCCTGAGCATCGATTACCGGTCCTATCTAGCTCACGCTTATTTACCTGCATCGCACGTACGAAAAACTCGCGCGCACAACTACTCGAGCAGACCACGTCACTCTCTCTCAATCTCTCTCTCTCTCTCTCTCTTATTTCCTTTCACGATACGTGACTTTTAGACACATAATCCGTTAGATTATGTATGAGAGCGCTATTTAGGATAAGGCATGTAACGAAGAGATCGTGCTGATGCAAAAATCAACACGAAATTAGTATAGATAAAGTGGCTGAACTTATGCTATATATTAAAATATGTCTCTCTCTCTCTCTCTCTCTCTCTCTCTCTCTCTACGAAAGATCTATAATATAATTTTTAATTATCCAGAATATTTTGCTGTCCAGAATCTTTTGCTTCTGGAATTAAACAAAATTCTACATTTGTAATATTCTTATGCAAAAGTTAATGGCGCATTTCAGTTACACCTGTATCCCTAACGTGACTAAGACGCGACCTTTACGGGGGAGCTTAATCAACGGCCATCTCACGCCCGAGAACGTCGAAATGTACTCGCCCACCCTATGAGCGTGCGTGAAAGAGAATTAGTATACAAATCACTTTTCAATTTCTTGTTCGTTTTCTACGTACGAGAGTATGCAAGGTCGACGGCGAATCCATTTGTCTTCTGGACTCGGGCGCGCCCTTGTCAAGTACAGAACGAACGGTGCAGGCAGGTATACCTACGATCGAAGATTCCACCTGCCCCTTCGTAGACATTTCGAGTACGCTCTTCCGTCGACGGGAGTTCTATTAAGGCGTTTTACTTTGCGATCGCCCGGCGCTTTTTTTTCCTACGAAGATTGAAAGGCTCCGCGGGCCTGCCTTCACGATGACGTTATCGCGCGACGAGCAGTTAAATGGTTTTCCCCAAAGGATCGCGCGGGAAGGAGGAGGGGGGGGGGAAGGAAGGTCGCGAAAATGTTCCAAAATCCTATCACCGAAAATACGCGAGGAATTATCCTTAACGAGTCCTATTCTACATGGCCGTAAGTTTCCGCTCCAAGTCGAGAAAAGGGGCTGAATTCGACGACGATGGCGGAAACGACGGCGAATTGCCACGCGACGGGCGCTTAAACGCTCGTTACCGGACTACCGTATGATAGCTCAATCGATAAAAAGTTGTTTCCAGCCGCGACGTCGTACATCATACTCGAAACCAAAACTTGACAACGAAATCCCGCCCTTGACGATAGGCGTACGGAGCGCGATAAATCACGATAAAAAAACGCGAGATCGTTTCTCTTCGTGAAGTTGGCGAAAGCGACCAGCTCAATTCCGCGTAACCATCGCGAGACTTCGTAAATCGCATCCATTTGCGGTCCATCCGGCAGGAAGCCGGACGACTGCAGCACACTACTATGAAAATAAAGAGAGGAAGAGGGAGAAAGAGAAAGAGAGAGAGGGGGAGGAGAGAGAGAGAGAGAGAGAGAGAGAGCGCGCTGGCGAACTAACATGACAATAAGCATTTCCGCATTCCGGCTAAATAACTTCTTTGCGTAATCCCATTGGAAGTTTCACAGAGAAAGAAAGAAAAAGAGGGAGAGAGAGAGAGAGAGAGAGAGAGAGAGAGAGAGAGAGAGAGAGAGAGAGAGAGAGAGAGAGAGAGAGAGAGAGAGAGAGAGAGAGAGAGAAAGAGACCCAGTATCGATGCAGCTTATCGGCGGCTTAGCTTTTAATGGAAGCGTCGACCACGCAAGCGCCAACCTGAAAGTTTATGGGGTAAAAAGGGACCTTCCGGACTGCGCCCTTCCCCCCAACTTCTCTCGTATTTTCAGTTCGCCCTTTCGAGCCATGACCACCATTTTACACGGAGCTCTCGGGTAACAGCTGAAACTGAAGCGTGTCGCGGAAAGTTAACGCGGTGAATGGCCGGTCACCTGATACAAAGAAAATCGAGGGCCTGTCTGGCAGTCTGTGGTCACGGGGCGAAAGGCATTGTTGCGGGATTGCGGGGAATCGAACGATCAATTGACTTTCCTAATTTTCCCGCGCGTCGCGCTGGCTTTAATGTAACGTCCGTCGCATTCGGCCTCCCTTTTCCACGTTGTCGATCTGTGCGACAGAGATAATTCTATTCGGTTGGTGATTACAAAGGCACGAGTCGGGCGGACGGGCAGGTGGATCACGAAATTACTCATTTGCCGTCATTTCCCGATGCGGGAGAGCAGAATGGCAAAATAAAATCACTGTGCAAAATGTGCAATAATGAGTTATTTTAGACAAATTATATTTATTTCATTATGACTACTAAATTCTGTGGTTGAAGTTCTTTTTTAGAATGCGTATAAACAAAGAGAATAAAATTTAAATTAATTTAATTATCGTACTTAATTATCGTATATAAATTAAATGAAGCGAAAGAGATTTTGTGTCACTGCGTTACACTATAGATAAAATACTTTGTTGCAAAAAGTAATGTAAAAATATTCTTTTGCAAATGTTAAATAGATAGATATTTAATTAGATATAATTAATATTTTTCAATGTAATATTTAACTTTACGTGTTATCTAAGTTCCAGTTTTAAATTTAAAAAATTTGTACATTTACTATTTGCTGTAAATTATTATAATAAGCCTGCGGAAATAATAAATGTAATAAATATATTTGTTACTAAACAAATATGGAGTGCAATAACGCACAATGTTCGTCATATTTTTATAATTGTAATATATAGTATTGTTACATTTAAAAAACTAGATATTGAAATAAACTAATCAATATTGCAACATTTACCATGTTTTGTAACAATATGGAACAGTTAGCAATAACATGTTATATGCATCAACATTTTGTTGCGCAATATTTTCTAAAACATGAAAAGTCTATTTCTAAATTTAAAATATAAATATTTTTATCTTTATATTTTCAGAGATTCTAAAGAAGAATAAATAAAACTTTAATATTTTTCAAAACACACGCAATGCGATCTCTTCCTTTAACTATATCAAAATCAGTATTGTGTCCAACTTGCTGACCTTATTTCCTTATTTCTTATGAATATGGTGAGATCTGACTTAAAACATTTTAGAAAGACATTGCAAAACTTTATAAGAATTTCTTATATCCTAAGCTAATAATCCTGGCTGTATGAGGACAAAGTTTATTGCATTACTCTTTCATGACATCTTAAAATCACACAACGTTTCTAAATATAAATAACTTTAAAAGTAATTTGATTTTAATCACATTAATTTTAAAAATGTTAGTATAATAAGACTGAAAAGTATATATACATCATAATCAAATAAATTCATTGTACAAATTCATCGTGATTGCGACTACTATTGAGGATTTATTTATATATTAATAGCATATGGGAATGCAAATAAATTCATCACAATTGCAGCAATCATACAACACAGGTCGAATTGATTGCGGAATTGGTGTTTAAGAATGAACGATTGCCGGGTTCGTTGTCTCCCGTGCTTCTGGCAGGGGATTGGATTCGGACAAAGCGAACTTAATCGCTAATTGAGTGAGAATAGTTATGAGAGCACAAATGGTCGGAACGATTGATGGACTTTCCTAGTTCGCTGCCCGCTGGCGGACATGTAACGATGGATTTAATGCGACTTTTCGTATATTTCCCGCCGACCCATATGTTCGCGCAAAACCGACTGCCAAAAGATGACCTCATTCATGCCCCCGATCACAATAGCGCGAAATGTGTCGCCGTTAAATGGGCTACAGGCTCGCGCAGAAAGCGCGTTCAATGGCACGACTACCGCCTCGTTAGCCTGTCGTTTAGGAATTATATATAATTTGAACCGTTACTATTATATGCGTACCACGCGCACTGCTTGGCGCTTTTATGGGCACGCGACAATCGATTATGAATTCTATTGGGTCTAACGACGAACGACTTTGTACTTAGCCGACTTTTCACCGTAAGTATTCAGCGACCGGAAGCAACATTACTCCCATTTTAGGGAGTAACAAAGGCGCGTTATATACACGATCTTTCATCGAGGAAGATTACTGTTGACGAAGATAATATTTACTCTCAAGCTGCATCAGAAATTCGTGTGTGTCTAAATGATATGGTATGATCTACTGTGTATACGCTTTAAAATTGCAACAACAAATGCAATAACTAAAAGATTTGTGCAGCAAATGCGGTAACTAAAAGATTTGTGTCTAAGCGGTCTGAGATGATTAACCGTGTGTGCGAGCTTTAGAATTGCAATAATTGAAATGTATAAAGATATAAATTTGTAATTTGTAATCACACATATCTGGCAGATACCGGATCGCCTGTTTTGCTCCTTATCAAACTTGGTAACTCTAAATATCTCGTGGAACTCGCTGAAGGACATTACGGAACTCGGATTTCAAGATGTCAGCGAAGAAAAAATATCCGAGAAGCATCCGAGATGTCGTATATTCAATATTTATAGATATATCATATACTTAGATCATATACTTATAAATAAATCATTACTCATTTAAGAAAAATAAATAAAGCTAAAAAGAAATAACAAAAATATTTTATAATGCATTTTTAGTATTACATCGTGCATGTTATTCTTTTAGATTACTCTAATTAAATAAACAATTATTTAAATCGGTTTCCATATCACAAATAATTTTTATATAAAAACGTTGTTTTGTGCAGTAATAAACAATGATAGCACTATCGAATATTTCGAAATCTACTGGACATTTCGATATGCAATAGATATTCATATGCAAATATTCACTGGATATATGTAACTATGTAGAAGATCGATTCAAAGTTATTGTAAAACCATTTCTAGATTTGTAACATTGAGCCGATTCTTTATCGAATTTAATCCTGTTCCACGAATTAAATGAATATGAAGTTTGATATTATAAAATACTTCAGTATATTATATTTTTTTCCTGGTAAATCTAAATGATTCCATGCAAACGTAAAGTAAAAAATTTTTGGCACACACTGTTTTATGACACTAGCGGGTGTGCTATTCCAAAAACTATTCTAAAAACAACTGTTTTTTCTCTTTCTCTCTTACCTAAATAACGGCAGCTCTACGTCCATTGATGATGCACTGGAGGTGGCGGTGGTGGCGGCAGAGGCAGGGGTCTCTCTAAAACGGGAACGGGGGACACATCCGGCATGGCAAACCTCAGCTTCTGCCAGAACAACTTGTCCCCCCATACCAGCACGGTGTGCGACGAAATTCTTTTTTTAAGATCGGCGTCGAGATCCCGCGGGCACACACCGCCCACCAGAAGCAAAATCACCGAGCGACCCTTTCCCTTGAGAGCGTCCCTCAGAGCCGCCTTGAATTCAAACCTGGACCATTCGCCGTGCAGAAAGTTCTTCGACAATACGAGAATGGTGCGCCTCGAAGAGTCAGCCGCTTCGGCTACAGCGTCGGCGACGTTGCTGCCAGCGCCGAGATCTCGATAATGCAAGCACAGCCTATACGAGGTCTCAAGACCTGGCACAAGAATTGTCGAGACGAAGGCCTCGTCGACCGCAGAATAGGAGATATAGGCGTCGAACGGTTTCTCCTGATCTTCGAAGGCTGCGGTCTTGTAGCACGCCCGCAGACCGCATCTGCTCGCGGCCCAAGTCCTCAAGGTACGACGATGTCTGATTGCGCCGCACACGAACGCCACCGCCGCGAAAATCAGCACGACAGTGGTGAGCAACAGCGGGAGATAAGCCTCCAGCGGATGTGTCTCGACGACGGAGGTTGCGCCCCTTAATGCCGCGCAATTCATGACCGATCCATTCGCCGGAAGAGTTATGGGCACGCCGAGAGAACAGGTGACGCTATGCCAGTCGTTGATCTTCGCCCGGTTACGGGACATCCACTCCCGCACGCGATCCAGATATGAACATTCGCAGTTCCACGGATTACTGGACAGACCGATGTCGACTAGGTATGGATTTTGACCTAGTTGCCAGAGCGCGAAAGTGCCAAGCCGATTGTTCTCCAAACGCAAAACTTCGAGCTGACGTAGCGGCAAGAATGTACCGTTATCGATGTATGTTAACAGATTATTCTGCAGATAGAGCTCCTTCAGATTTTCCAACGGCACTAACTCCACTCCATTGAGCACGCTTATCTTGTTGTTTTCCAGATGAAGCACGACCAGCCGCTTCAGACCGCTGAAAGTATGATTGCGGATCGCGATAATGTTGCTGTCGTTCGCATAAAGAATTTGTAAATTCTTCCGTCCGATAAACGAATGGGAATTCAATTCTCCGAAATTGTTCCCGTCGAGATAAACCTCTGTCGCGTCCATTGGCAATCGACCCGGCAGGATTTTATAGCCAGAGCTGGAACAGTCAACGACATTCGCCGACCAGGACTGATCGTGATAACACGTGCAATTTGTTGGGCACGTCATCTCGCAATCGCAGGCATCGAAATCACAGCAGTGGCAGAGAGCGAAACAATGCGTCTTGTAAGTACACAAGAATTGCGAAGATTTGGCCTCCAATAGTGGTATGAACGACTTGTGACGGTCGTAAGGTAACCTACAGTAAACGGACTCGAGATCCATCACCCTCGGATGCTGTCTCAGCGTAAGCGAATTGATCCTCTGTAACCACTCCGTGGTGCAGTCGCATATAAAGGGATTTCCGCCGATGTAGAATTCCGGAAGTTGTCTGTTAGATGGCACCTGAGTAAGCTGGAACGCCGAGAGGTTCATCTTGACGATCAGATTCGCGTAGAGATCCACTCGGGTGAGATTCGTCTTCACGGAAAATGTCTGCGGCTCCACGGATGATATCTGGTTATCATTGACGAACAGTAGCTCGATGGAATCCGGAATCGATCGGGAGTGTATCCTCGTTAGTCTGTTAAATGACACATCAAGTGTCTGCAATCTCATATTCCGTGGCGCGACGCCAAGATCCGTAATAAAATTTTTATGTAGATCCATCCACTGTAATTTCTCAGGGAGGTAGCTGTAATCAAACTGCGTGATCATGTTGTCAGATATGTTCAGCCACAGAAGACCGGGCGCACTTGCGAAGATGCCGGACATGTCGTCCAATAAATTTGAGTCCAGTCGAATCGCTTGAAGCGCCGGATTGGCGGCGAAAGCACCATCCTCCACGAATACGATTCTGTTCCTGGCCAGATTTAAGATCTGCAACGCCGGCAATTCCACGAGATCCTCCTGCGTGACATTAGTGATCTCATTGCCGATCATTCTTAAACCGTACAGGCTTGACATTCCTCGGAAACCGGGCTTATTCAGGCTTCTGATCTGGTTCTCGCCCAGATCGAGGGTCCGCAATATCCTCATGTCTTTTAGCGCCACTGGTATACTCTCAAGATTGTTGCCGGACAGGTTTAAATCTTGCATGCTCGAGCAGTTCCGAAAGGCGTCCGGATGAATTCCCTCGAGCAAATTGGAATCCAAGGCCAGCAGCGAGAGCGCGAATAATCCGTTTAGAGAGTAAGCATCAAGATAAGTCAAACGATTATGAGCTAATTCGAGAGTATGTAGATTGCTCATCGGCGAGAAGGTGTCCGCTGGTATCATGTCTATCTCGTTAAATTGGAGATTTAAAATCTGCAAAGTGTAAAGATCTTTGAAGATCGCTGGATCCAGCTTGCTGATCCGATTGTGAGACAGGTTCAGGAGTACGAGGCGTATCAGTCCAGAGAATGTTCCCGAATTCAACCACGAACTGGTCAGGACGTTTCGTGACAGATCGAGAGCGACCAGTTGATTCATATCAGCCACCAAACCAGCCAGCGCTCTGATGGAGTTGTTTTGCAATCGCAGCTCCTTCAGTGACTTTGTCGCGTCTCGAAACAGCGTCATCGGCAAAGCAACGATTTTGTTTCCAGACAGGTCGAGGCTCTCGAGGGATCTAAGTCCGTGTAGAGCATCGTCGGCTACCATGGAGATAGCGTTACTGGACAAATTCAATACTCGAAGACGTTTCAACGATGAGAATCCGTTCATTGGCAACACGGAGATTTGATTGTTCGACACGTCCAATGATTGCACATCCAGGGAACACGGGAGTGGAGCCGGTGTTGATTCCAATTGACGTCTCGGATGCTTCTCGGATATTTTTTCTTCGCTGACATCTTGAAATCCGAGTTCCGTAATGTCCTTCAGCGAGTTCCACGAGATGTTTAGAGTTACCAAGTTTGATAAGGAGCAAAACAAGCGATCCGGTATCTGCCAGATATTATTCCACGACAGGTCGAGTTTCTCGATTTGCGGCGTATTGTCGAAAGCGCCGCTTTCCAGCTCCAGACTGTACTTGGTCTTGCGTTCGTTTAGCGTTCTAACGGTTAGATTACGGAGATCACGCAGACCGCTGAGTAACTTGGCCGGCCAGTGAACCAGCTTGCATCCGGTCAACTTCAACGATCGCAGCCGCCATAAGTGAAGGAAACTGTCTACGCTGAGTACGCCATTGTCGTCTTCCAGATCGGAGTCCTCGCAAACGATGTTCATAGAGGTCACGTACTCGCTCGTGGCCTGAGAAAAGTTCGTCCTGAGCGAGTCGTTGCCCGCGTAACGATGTACGCAAGTGAGCGCGCCATCCTGGCGTGAATCCCACGAACAATAGTCGGGTAGATCGAGCTTCGGCGGTAGCTCGCTGGTCACGGCGAGCACGTGGTATACTGGTACGAGCAGACAGTAATAAGCCAACGACAGCGACAACGATCTTCTCCCGGGACCTTCGTGCCGACCGACGAGCCCACGCATCTTTAGTGAACTCGTTGCCTGCGTTTGGTACCGGTTCTCTGTCTTCTGATCATCACACGCGACCGCGTCACGCGTTACCGGTTATTATCCACCGCGTTGCGTGTGTCTATTTACGCGACAACTCGAGAGTTCGATTGAGATGTGTCACTGTGAAAACCGCTCCGTTGCGGTACAAGATTCACTCCGAATCGATTAGCGGTGAGCGTTTACGGACTGACATCAAACGCTCACTGTTAGATCGTAACGACGGTCGACAGATCGTAAGTAGAATCTCGAAATCGCAATTATTATCACGCAGCTTTAACTTATATCTGAGATTGTTTACACTACGAGATCACTTGATTTAAAAGCGTCGAATGATTTTTTTCGGCGCAGCGAAGTTACTTCATATAATTGGTACGTTTCCTTACGGACGAAGGTAAACTATATTCTATCGTTCGCGGTCGCGCTCTCTCTTTCTCTCTCTCTCTCTCCAAATTCCGTATTTGATTCCGACTTAGTTCTTTTAGGACGATCGACAATGATTACCGAATCACGTCACGTCAAAATCGCTTAACAGGCATCAATCCTGTATCAGAATGTTATCCGCTTTCGGTGATTCGCTGACAAACTAATGTCACGTCTCGCTACGACATCCCGCATTCCGACGAGGGGGACGTGCCCTGTTATCCGCGCGTCATTGTCGTCTTGTGCAAACTCCTCGAACCGCGTCCCGAGATGTGCCATTACAAAATCCCGCGCATCACACTACTTCCTCGATGTCGAGCGAACGCGCTCCAGTTCTTGATAAGAGTTCATTGAAAAATTAGTCAGATTTCAAGCTCCTAGAAGAACGAAAATCGCTGCGCGTTGATTATGGAAGGGGACGAAAAGGATAACGATAAGAGAAAAGGATGATTCTCTAGCCAATCTAAAGATCCGCGGCGATAAAACGACAACGACGACGACGACGACGACGACGACGACGGAGGGCAGACAGACACAGGCAGAGATCGGAGCGGAGATCGTCTCCGTACGACGGCGGGAACCGCTCGGTACGACGGCAACCGTACGACTGACGAGCGAGATCTCCTCGGCATCTAACTCGACGCAGCGTCCACCAATCGTTTCTACCCCCACCGAGACCGGTGGCGGCAGCACTCACACATAGCGGCGGCGAGCGGCGGCACCCAAGTGGAGTGAGCACGCGCCTACCGCAGGACCTCGGGGTAGGACGAGAAACGCGTTCTGCGTTTCGTACGCGAAGCGGCGCGGCGTCTTTCTTGCGCGTATATACGCGTGCCCCTCGCACGCATACGGCCGTTACCATTACACGCGATCGACGTACGAACGCGTGATACGAGCGACGGGCGTGTAGAGAGGAGAGAAGAACGCGAGCGGACATTGCACGCAACCTGTCTGTATCTTCTCGCCGGTCCTCCTGGTCGGGGACCAGCGACAGGGCCAGAGACTGGGGACACGGTTTATCGGAAAAAAAAAACCATCGACACTTTGCTCGTTATTAGAGTCGACAAAAAAATATCGATATCCATGCCGGCCGGCTCGAAAAAGGAAAATATCGATGAATATCGCTATCGTCGATACGAGTAAATATCGAGAAAGTAAGGGGATGCTCCTATTCTCGTTCGCATTTTAACATTCTCACGTGCGTAAATATTCGATACCGCGTGTCTTTAAATCTGAATTCTATCTGGGAAAATGAAACAATTAAACGTTACAAAGTTGCGTTATAAAGTTTTCTTAATGAAAATTCTTTTATTTGAAGAATGCGTGACGTTGCGCCATAATACACAGCACAGTCGTTTGATACGGTCAGAACCGAGCTTCCATAGATATCCCTATCCCAGAATACCTATCCCCTTCTCGAAATGTCCAAGCGAAACGCAAAGCGACAGTAGACAAAAGATGTGAACTAGCTGCACGTCCGAAACTAGCTCGAGCATTACGTGAGTCGTCGTGGACGATCCTCGACGACAACAGAGAGACGGCGGGTGTCTTGCGCCATGTCCTTGCCAGTCGTCTCTCCATCTCGCTTGAGATCTCATTCGAGAAGGAAAAGAGCCTTCGTCTGTGTGTTCATAGGAGAAACTGTTCCAGTTGGGAAGAGGGCGGAGGACCACGCGAGCACGTAGCGTGCTCGTCTCTCCACGCACACGCAGCGCATACTCATCCCGGCTGCCGCTCAGCATCACTTGAAGGATGCACACAGGGAAGTTGGCGAATGACCGAGCGAGCGAGAGAGAGAGAGAGAGAGAGAGAGAGAGAGAGAGAGAGAGAGAGAGAGAGAGAGAGACGGAAGGAAGGACGGGTAGATAGCCGGCATGTGCACGACTTTGCGATTCGATTGCCGAACTTGCACGAAGAACCGCGAACCGGTCTTTCCTTCCCCTTGCGCCTTGTGGAGACGCGACGCGTTTCTTCTGGACTCACGACATTCGGAGCATCCACCCCGGCACCGATCACCGGTAGTAAAAAGAATTCGATCAATTTTTAAATGGCCGCCGAACCAGCACTGCTCTCTTTCCTCGTCTTTCTCTCTCTTTCAGTCTTCCTTTCCTTTCCTCCCTCTCTCTCTCTCTCTCTCTCTCTTTCTTTCTTATTCCTTACCATTTCATATCCTCGCCCCCGCTTCGGAAATCGACAAACAACATTCGTCCGCTTTCTCCGAGGTACTTTCGATCTGCAGATCGCGGAGCAGATCGAGAGAGCTCCAAATACGTCCGATGCTCAATAAGCCTCGTTGATTCATGCCCGTTCGGCCGACAAGCGACTTTCGACTTGATCGATGGGAACTCGAAATAGTTTGTAACTTGGTAGCCACGGTCGCGTTGCGGTTTCGACTTCGCAGAATATATTCGCGCGCCTCATCTCCCCCTTGACCCCCGCTTCGTCTCGTCGGTCGGCCTGCGCTCCGCTGGTTTCGCCCTCGAGGAAGCGAGCATTAATTCATATTAAGTGTCACTTAATCGGGAACTTCGACGGGAAATAAGCGTCGGACCATATCCCTTTCTCACCTCCCCCTCCCTCCTTTCTGCGTCCCTTCTCGTTCCGTATCGGATGTTTGTAGCACGATACGAAAAGACGGATCGCCCGCTTAATTGATGCATAGGCGAGATATAAAAGAGACTTGCTGTATCTGCCGGAGGGTTCCTTCCGGAAAATTGTGAGTTATTAACCGCGTGGTATATTTGTAGAAAGAAGATCGTCCGCCACTTTTCCTTCGTCTTTTATAATGAGCAGGACGTGACTCAAAGCAAAGATATTTATAACCTAAAATATCTAATGATATTTTATACTCCGATTCCTTACGCTAGAGGGACGAATTACGAAGCGTTTGTAGAAAACAGAGCTTTAAAAGCTCAAAAAACAAAAGCTTACTTTATAGCCTTCTTTATTTCAGAATCAAGTTTTTTATCAGGCGTTTCGAATTAAATTTTCAATAACCACAATTATGAAAAAAGATATCAATTGTGATATAATTTATAATTTCTCAAAGTATAGTAAATCCGAAAGTACACGTAATTTGTTCAATTGTAATATACTAATTGGTGTATAAAAATAATTCATAAAATATATTTATATTCTAGCAATGTTAGATAACTTGCGGCTGAACAAACGTTCGTAATAAGTAATAACAAAGCGATTATGTTTATCGATGCGGACGCGACTTATTTCGCGTACATAAACGCTTTCCAACGTCTCGTGTCGGAAAAAGATCAAACGCTTCCTCGAAGTGCAATTAATTTGTCGCTCCATTACGCGGGGGTTCTTCTTGAAGTCAGGTTTAATTAAAATCGTTATAACGGCGATCGTGGATCGTTATAGCTCCAATAATAGGCGCCGACGAGATATCCGACGAGTTTTCTCCCGGGCAAAAATATACGCAGACTTACTCCGGGTGCTTTCTAGAAACGAACCTATTATTTCTCAGCACACGTCTGCTTCGTTATCAACTAACGTTAGAACAGACTTGCAGTATTAAAAACGCTTGTCGGTTACGCTGTATATTATACCTTCAAAATTAAACTTGGCACATCGCGAAATATCCACGTCCTAGTTGCTGAACAAATCGAGATTAAATAGCATCATTTTCTTTCAAGAAACACCGTAAAATTTTAGTACGCATCAAAATTAAAATTTAAAAGATTTTTAATATCACGATTGACGTAATCTACACTACAATAATATTACTTTAAACGCGAGATATAATTCGCATTATTCACTTCGAACGTCACTCATCCCATTTCTACTTTGCAACTATAACGCAACGCGAGTTTTTCAGTGGTAATCCAAAAATGATTCTACCTTGCTAATTCTCGTTAAGAGAAAACTTTCCCATCCGATTCGGAAATCAATTAGTGGCAGATTCAGTTTCCACGTAAGAGGCGAGTCGCGCGTCACCGATGCGCAATCTTATCGTCCGGAATAGCGCCTGGAAATGGCGGAGAAAAAGAAGTTTTAATTAAACCTAGAATAAGAGTTTAATCGAGCAAGAGGGATTAATTGCCCGGGAGGGGAATTAAAACGACCGTAGGGTCAAAGGAAGCTGGCCAGTCTCTTCCGCGCGCGGCGGTCTCGCGCGACTTCTGAAATACCTCAGGCAAAGCCATCCGTATAAATATGCGCGTGAAATCTCGCTGCGAATGTTCTATTATGTCTAATTAACGGGACGCCTGACTTCACGCGCACAATGAACGCCGGCATGGATCCCGCTTTTCATTTTCGAGCTATCTCGTCCTATCAAATTCTTCTAATTCCTGGCGATCCGTGGGCGAAACGCGGCTTCTTTGTGCGAAGCACGCTACAATGAACAACGGCGTATTTAAAAGAACCTTGTGACCGTCTCTCTCTCTCTCTCTCTCTCTCTCTCTCTCTCTCTCTCTCTCTTTCTCTCGAAAGAGAGCTTCACTAGCGAGCGCTCCCCCTGCACGCCATGAATTAACTGTATAACTCTCGCCAGGCCACGTCCATTTTTTACCGTCTTATATTTTTTTATCGAATAAATCCCATTTCGCGATTCCCAAGAGGGCGCCGTGCGCGCGCGCAGCTGATGAGAGCGTAAAAATAGCCGGCCATTGGTTTTGCGAATCATTTTTAGCGTTTCACCGCGCAGTCACCGTCAGATTTTACCCGAGTATTGTTCGATGCAGTGGCACCGTAGCACAACATATACTATGTCAAACAATAGTATGCTTTACGGTGATTCGATTTATATCGGATTTTTTGCCGTGTTACACATCAGGCGCGCCGTGTGGCCACGATATGTCGAAGTCTCGTGCAAAATAGATTCGCGTCCGTTGCCAAACAAGTCTATCACTGCCAACGCGAACGGAAAATACATAGAGAGAATCCGTTGTTAATACGATGACATGTTACTGGATTTTATTTTTACCGTTATACTGCTTAATTTCTCGATGACACAGTCGCATTAAAAAATTTATATATTTGCATTCCTTCAGGTGGGTTTCATTGAATCTCGCAGTGTGACTACGATAAAATTTATGATTAATATTAGAGAAATTTAGAGAAATTGTTTCAATCAATTTAAAGTCAAGCTTCCTTTAAAATAAAACGATGCAGGCTAAAGAGTAATAAACAGAGTTTTTTTTTTCAGAAACTGAGCACGATCTTTTCGAGATTAACTCAGAATTAAATATAAATAATAAAATTTCAATCTTCTGCAGTTAACTTGAAGCAGACTTCGCAGAATCCTAATTTAAGACTTAATTTAATTTAATTTTAATTTAAGTTACAATGTTTAATATTGACTAATGGAAAACAGGAAAAACGTCCACCCAATTAACTCTAAATTAGTCAAAGAATTTCCTTCTACGAAGTATAAACCTAATTCTTGAAGCACTCTACATATATGGTTTCTCACCTCTGTGTCATCATGATAATCTATTTCTACATTCCAGCTACAATTCGCCAATTGACTTCTCGGTTTACAATTAGCAAAGGGTTTAGTCTGCTTTAATAATTAATTTTATGTGTTATATCCGTTATTAGTTTTGCATGTCGCGAAATGTTACGAGAACGAACGACTTTAGAGGGACTACAATAAAAAAAGCTCTCTAAGCGGGCGCCACGAGAAATCGCCGATACGAAAGCAATCGGCAATCAGTTCGCGACTGTCTTTCAATAACGGAGAACGCCCGATGGTGGTATTTACAATTTATCGAAAGTTCGTGACGCGCCATAGAACGCTCGCCGGAAAGGGCGAGCAGTAAAGGAGAATTGAAAGCTCCGCTCGGTACAATAAAGTATCGGAATTTACAGAACGGGCTCTCCGCGACCGTGCCACGCCGCGACTTTTACTTCTCGAATAAGTCGAGCCGTCGCGACGCGCGTTATTAAAGCGTATTATTCAAGTATTTGCTGTTTCAATATGCAAATTGACGGGCAAGATGCCCCGCGGACCGAAAAGCGTCGCCCTTCTTTAAAGAGAAGAACCGCGAGGGGGCGGGAGGGAGGAGATGGCAAATACGGACACGCGAGCGCGTAATACCATTCTTTTCAAATGAGAGCGCGGAGAGAGGAGGAAGGAGAGGGAGAGAAGAAGGAGACTTAAAGACGTGCAATTTTCGTGCGCGCGGTATGCTCCGTGGGAGCGCGCGTGCACGCGCAGAAAGTACACCGGCGAAAAGTTTCTCGGGAATAAAGGGAACTGCCGCGGCCAACACTTTCAAACGACCGTATTTCGACCGGTATTATCCGCGAGGAACGGGTGGAGAGAAGCGAGCTGCCGGATGCCGCAAAATGAGACAGGCACTTCCCTCCCGAGGGGAGGGAGCCCGGGAGTTCTTCTTAAGGAGATTGACCATCAACGTCGAACAAAGTCCGGAACCGCAATGCCACTCAACGGCGTAGACACCGATCCGCGCGCCGTTCCGGGTCTACCGGGAACGGAACGGTGCACGGAACTTTGATCCCGCCTTAAACGAATCCGCGAAAATTGCATTGTTGCGCTGTAGCGCAATTTGCCCGCGTGCCGACTATGACCTCATATCCGCCGGTTTCCGGTGAACTTTTCGCCGTCGAGAATCGCGGTGGCAAACCAGCTATTTAAGTTTGCCCCCCCATAAATCTTATTAACGTTATATAGAAATTTTTATGTACTTCGTAAAACGCACAGCGGACGCAATAAGTGTTCATTTTAATCCTCTAATATCGTGTAAAAGAATGTTATCTTATATTTTCTGCGCTACTTCGACGAAATTTTTTCTCTCGCTAATAAGAATTTAAAAGATCCGTTAATGAAAAATTGTACAGAAATGCAATTGGAGAGATTTGGTGTTGGAATGGGACTTTAGATTACATATGTAATATTATTGATCACTCGTTTTATTTCCGGCAAGTAAAAAATGTATCTTGTTAAAATTGTTATGCAAAAGAAAGAATAAATCTTTAAGAGATCGAGCCACAATCGTAGCAATTTTTTACTCCGATTCGATCGTTGCAATTTAGATCAATTCTGAGAATGACGCTCTTTTTGTTAGAACCGCGTATCCCTACATCGAATTCCAACTGTCTACTTTGCTCGGTCGTACATTCGTTCGATTTAAATCGATTCGTTTGTGTGATGCAGCCCGTTTGAGTTTTCTTTTCCGACGAAAATAAACAGCGGAAACCGAACTTTGCGCTAATTAAAACGATCTTTATTAAATTAAATTGCCAGTTTTATTTTTTCTCTCTTCTTTAAATATTAAAAAATATTAGATACTTTTAAATTATATGTTTTCGAACGCGCAAATTCAATTAAAAGATTTAATGTAAAAAAAAAATGAAGATTAGAGTAAATTTATCTAGATATAAAATAAAATTAGAATCTTATAGATTTCTACCAGACTTTTTAGAAAAAGAATGCGTTTTATAATATAAAAATAGTAATTGCACGAAATTAGTTATTTAAAGTATCCCATAATTTTATACATAATTTTAAATGTTAAAGATGTAATAAGCATATATTTTTCTTAAGCATTAAAAATTAAAATTATATTAGTTTCAATCCCTGATAGTGAGGAAGAGGGATTTGAGATGATATTAATTTTTACTTAAATATAAAGGTATTACATATAGAGAATAGAAGGAATTTAAAAGAATTGTTGTACTTTGAATAGACAGTTTTCAATAAGACTGCATTGCGTCTTTTGCTTAAGGAAACTGGTAACGTTTCCGCCGGCCAATCTTTCCAACAATTCAGAGATTGCGCAGCGGTGCGCACAGATCGAACTCGAACTCTGTCGGAAGACGACTTTTTTTTAGTAGTCATTCTAGATCGTTAATTTGAGGTATAGAGAGTCCAACGTCGAGAATGCAAGTATAGAGCGTATGTACGTGGTCCGGTTTCAATGCGATGGAGATCCCTTTCAAGTTGCACCGGCAGAACCTGAACGACATTTAACCGGAAACTTGATATCGGTGGACATTCACCGTTGTGAGTTCTTTCAATTGATTGTGCCCGGCACGACAATAAGGATCAGCGACATCGTGAAGCGTATCGTGGGGCGGAAGAAACGGTAGTAAGCAGGCTGTAAACGCGAGAAAACCGGAGCGGAGCGAGCTTGTCGCTCTTTGTGTATAATCGTGTCAC
Organism: Pogonomyrmex barbatus; assembly: GCF_055798465.1. Lineage (NCBI taxonomy): Eukaryota > Metazoa > Arthropoda > Insecta > Hymenoptera > Formicidae > Pogonomyrmex > Pogonomyrmex barbatus. Next base: position 2,322,564 of record NW_028297119.1, read on the forward strand.
TTTGTGTCGAACGGTCTGAATATTTCAATCAACCGATTACTCGCCAATCGAGAAAGAAAATCGAGAAAATACCGTGGATTATGGAAAAGGGAGGAAAATAAAAAATAATAAAGCTTCTATTAATTAATTGTCGATGGCGAAAAACCAGCGATTCCGCTGATGACTTCGGCTTTTAACTATCGGAGATTCACGTGTCGGTCGAGCGTGTTCGGCTTGAATATTCAAATCGCTTTTCAATGCGAACGCTGACTGAACGATGTTGCGCATCCCGCCTCTATCCGGCAGGGACGTGAATCAATGAGCTTCCATTATTATTTACTTCGGAAGATTGATCATCCCGAGTTTTTAACGTTCTTATCAACGTCCCGTGGTGAGCGGCGAATATCGAATGCTGCCGAATTGAGGCAATTATCCGCGTGATTTATTATTACGTGTCGCGACAATTTCACGTGTATTGAGGCAGTGTGCATACCAAAGATACATTCTTATAATACTATAAATATTCACCGATCACGTATTATATTATAAAATAATTTAAGTTCAAATATCATCAAAGATTTAATAAATGTTGCAAGTACTAAAACCGGAAAATTAGTTTTAAATTTAAGTACATACTTGAGGTATGTAATATATGTGTTTAATTGTATATTTAAATTTTTGTAATTCGCTTTTAATGATATCTAGATATTGCAATACCGAAATCTAGTTTACAATAGTAATTATACATTTTCAAGTGTTAAAAGAGTTCACAATCTAAGAGCTAAAAATCTCAAAATAGTACATAGTTTATGTAATGTAATATTGTCGTGACTACAACGTAAAGCAATATCGGATTTATGTACTATCTTCGAACATGATCTCAGCAATGTCAATTGCAGATTGGAGTGATAACGTATTGACACTTGGATACCCAGATGTCAATACTAGATGTCTGTAATCAGATTCATGAGAAATGGAATGGGATTTATTATAGATAAATATTCTAAAATCCTTGCATCACTATTCAAATTTTATGTGATATAAAAAGACATTATGTATCTATTGCAAAAGAAGTGTCCTATAAATTTTATGATGAGAAATTTTTACCGTTAGGCCTACAAAATCTTACAGCTTTTGGTGGAAAATAAATCAATATTTGATGGATACGATCTTGAATGAATTTCGCGCGAATTCTCGTTTAAATAAAAATAAACACCAGCGGCGCACATAGCAAAGTTTCATTAAGTTTTCGAAAAGCTCGCTTAATGTTTGTCTTTGAAAGAACCAGTTCGTGGAACAAACAAACCGTCCCACGGGGGTAAAATGAGCTGCGCGTGCATGAAAGCAAGGCTTTTCTATATTTTGAAAATGTAGAAAAGAGGTATACTCGGCGACAACAACGCTTAAAGAAAAAAACGAAAGTATTCTCGAAAAAGCTCGCAAAGATATTAAATATGGAAAGAAGTTAAACTACACGGTTTGTAAATGCGCACGTATTTCGAAAAAGATCACGCTCTGCATTTTAAACGCGCTTTCTCGTCGTACATAAATTTATATGATTTGACGCTTGTATGTCGCGCATACTCGAGAATTATGTTAAACATTTCGCGAACATTTGTCAAATATAAGTGAGAATGGAAAATTATTAAAAGGATAATTACGTGCCAAATATATTCGACGAATGAGATTCTCCAATAAATAAAAAATGCCTTTATAACGCGATAACATTAACTGGAGTAATTGAGAGTCTCGTGTAAATGAAATAGCACGATAATTTTCCAATGATAAAATGCATATTGTTATTGTTCAATTCTTTTTTTTTTATACAACAGTTATACACTGTTATTATATATATATATATTTTTAAATTACACATATAGCTATCAGTCTTATCATTAAAAAGTTTTTTCATTTATCTATGATCTCAATTACTTAATGCTACCCTAATTAGACGGGAAAGAAAAACACTGAAGAACAAATTCAAAATGTGATTGGCGTAGTTAAAAGCAAACTTTCTTTGATACAAATCGGTAATTACTCTTCTCGTTTTGTTAATAAGCTTAACACTTGCTCGTCTTTCATCGCCGTAATCCGACGCGACGGCTGACCCCGATATAGAATTTCATAGACAACAGACGTTGTCGGAACGTCGGTAGATCGCGCTATCCAGCATTAAATATTACCACGCTAATTGACTAGAATTCCTGTGGATCGCTTCTAATTATGCGATTAACGATTTTGCGAGTATTTGCGTCACGATGTTCGATCGATTTTCGCGCTGATACGACGACGACGATGACGACGATGACGACGAGGAGGACGACGATGATGATGATGAAAACGACGTCGAGAACAACAATGTCGACATCAATGGCGTTGGTATTACGATACAGCCAGGACTGCTAATTTCGAGACAATGGCCCATCGGGAGCCTTTGTTCCGCCGTAAGGTGGAAAAAAGAGGTAGAGGAGGAGAGCAGCAGCAACAGCAGCGGCAGCAGCAGCAGCATCAGCGTGCGCGCTAGCACTCGACGTGTTTTCGTCTCGCAGACTAATGAGCGGCGTGTCGCGCGGATGACGCGGGGGGGGGGGGGGGGAGGGGGCGACTAATCTAATATCGAAGCGAAATTACGCATAAGGGATGCAAATCCCCGCTGGCCCGCCCGCTCTCGTCCGTCGGCGCGCGTCCTAATAAACTCCTTTCATTAGAGCCGCCCCACACCGTGCCGCACACCGAATGAACAAACTGTGCAGTCGTAACACTGCCTTGGCGACAGCTGCGGGACGGAGTGCCGCGGCACCGGTAGTCTCTCGGCCTCTCGCGGTTTTCTCTCCCTTCGGCGTCCTCGTCCTCGTCGTTTTACTCTGTCCCCCGCTCTTTTCATCTTTCCTTCTCTTTCGTCCCCTATCCTTCTTCGATCCATGTTCAAGAGTCTCTCTCTCTCTCTCTCTCTCTCTCTCTCTCTCTCTCTCACACACGCTTCTTTCCGTCCTAAACTACGCGCTACTGCAAACCTCCGCTGTGTCCGCGCCGTCCCGCTTATTCTGTTTCTTCTTCGCTTCAGTCAACGATCCCGGTTTGTCTCTCCGTCCTCATTCCTCCCACGGTCTTTATTGCGCTCATGAAGTACACCGCGAGCTGCAGCCGCGGCGAGCCAGAGCGCGCGCGAAATTCCCCGTTTACTATCTCGCTGCTCTCGGTCGAGTCGCTGTGCCGGCGACCGAACAAATATCAAATAAATGAGACGGCTGCGCGAAACCTCGACGTTTTAATTACTGGTGTTTAGTCGCGGCACACCGAGAGTCAAGAGTGCTGTACTCAGCCCCAGCTTCGCCTCGCTCGTGTCGCTGGTCTTCCCTCCCTCCCCCTCGATCCTCCTCTCTCCTTTTTTTCTTTGGAGAACACACCGTCGCCGCCGACGAGCTAACTCCGCGGCCTTTTCTCTATCTTTCTCTTCCGAATGGCGTCGTAATGCTGTCGTAATGGCAACTTCGCCGCATCTCAACGCTCGCCGACTTTCGGACCCACGTGTTTTTATTATATGCGCGCCGAGTTCGTTATATCCGTCCCGGAAAACTGGCCTGTAGGAATGCACAATGTGCGCGAAACGTCGAGCCAAGCTTTCGTTCGGTTGCTCGCGCGTATGTATACACGTACGTATTAACACTGCGATTATATAGGGATAACATTTCGTTGTAGATGGTTTAATTGCAAATCCTGAATTTTGCACGCGCTCGCGAGATATAGCCCGTATCATTCCATAAATAAAAAAAGAGATCATTTCGGAAAATAGGACAAGCACAAATGGATCGCTCGCCCATTATTTACGTCGAGCTTATTCGTTATTTCGAAAATATTTTTATTAAAATATTTATTTTAACAATAAAGCGATAATAAGCGAAAAGCAGGATGCATTAAACGTTTTTCCCGTAGTTATAAATTTTTTCGTAAATTTTATGATTATTGATTTTTCCTTAGAAAAAGATTTAATCGAACTATTCAATTTTCTGCTGTTACTTCCTGAATTCTTTTTAACATTAATTATTAACTCTGAATGTTAATTATTTTAATAAAGTTAAAGTTCTATTAGGCAGCTTATTTATTAATCTAATATAATGCCGACTAAGATTTTTTTTTTTTAAATAACATCTAGTAATAAATAACATCTAGTAATTTTATCTTGTTGAAATTCGTCAAAGTAAATTACAAACCAAAAGAGGGAGTCATAATTCCGAAACAACCTCTATTTCTAGGTCCATATATCTTTTTTTCGGCTATTGACATTACGGCACTGTGAATCTGCACAATTTGCGGTGGCGAACTTTTACGCTGCGTTGTGCCGTGGACATCAGTCATCATGGAACGACGCGCTTTCTCGCCGGTCAGACTATCATATGACATTTCGGCATTGATAAACGATAATAACATATTTCAACGGGCTGAATTTTTTCGACGAATTTTAGGTGCAATGCTCGCGGTTAAAAAGCGCACGGAGAAAAATATGTCATAAATACGCGATGAGAACTCGATAATTAAAAAGAGTCATGCATATTTCAATACACACGTAGTAACGGGACCGACCGTAAATTCAGCGTGACAGTTTGAAAATGATGCGGACATATCGGTGAAATTTAGTGATCTACTATGCTTCATCAGCCAGTGTGTATACGGGAATACTTTTTTTACACAGATTCGTGTACGCAGCACGCGGAGCACGCGTCGTTATGTAGTGTAATTTATTAGAGATCCCTTTTATTTTTCGCCAAGACACGTTCTGGGTGTGCCAATGTAACTTTTCAAATTCTAGTTTCGAAGAAAGCTTTCGATAGACGTCGACAGCTTTGCATACAATATTTCGAGTACGTCTAGACTGCAAGTAAATCGCGTGAAGTACGAGAGAAACTTCTTCCTTATACTTGCTGCTGAGTCGTCACCTGCTGACTTCGATTTGTCGCGGTCGCGAAACAGCACTTAACCGGAAGTAACAAAAAAAAAAAGATGCTCAGAGAACGGCAAAAATGCATTTCTGCGGCGTTGCTAGAGACGAAGATTCCGCGCGAAAAATATGGGAAAGAAGATCGCGGTGAATTCGAGAGATGACGAAGGACGACGGGGTGACGTAGAGTAAAATCCCGTTGCGTTAATTGCGGCGATAAAAAGATAACGCTCGGCTATAATTAGAAGTGTCATCGTGCAGCTCCCATTACGGCTCGCCGCTCGCGTCATATGTACGAAAGTCACTTTCTTCTTTCGCGAGTGTTGATCGTGGCACTCGAGAAGAGTTGCTTCGCTGCCTCTAATAAATTCTAGACGAAACGGCGACACTCTCGACGTTAGGAACAGACGGGGAAAGTTTGCAGACGATAACGTCGATAAGATCTCACAGTAGACAAAATCCATAATTAAAGCCGGCCAGAAGCCTTACAATTACGCGGCTCGATGAATCCACAGCGAGTTGGAACTATGCAGATCTCTTCTTCCGGCAATAATGTTGATTCATCTTTAAATAATATTAGCACTATCGGTAATTGTTAAATTCTGATTTTTTTCTCGAGTTCTAGAGTCACACAGAAAAATTTTAGAAAACGTTCTAGTGAATAATATATAAATTTTTGTGTGTACGTTTGTTTCTAGCGTGTGTTAAGTGTACGTGCATGTGCGTGTATGTATGTGTGTGGAATACCAATTTTACATTCAAATGGAATGTTAACTTCACAAAAGTTGTAGTAAATCGAAACTGAACGCGTAAAAGATTGATAAGTAAACAATCACCATTTAAATTTAAATTGTTAAATAAAAGGTTAAATGAAAGGAACAAATTCACCATTGTAATTAATTCTGTTTCCGGCTATCGAAACAGTTCACAGCAAAGCAAGATAAACAGCGAAGGTTGGAATATATTTATATATGAAAAAGTAATTATTAAGCTTGGAAAATTTTGAACAAATAAGCGCGATATTTTTACGGCAGTAATGTACACGATAAGAGCTAATTAAAGAAATTTTATAAGAAGTCGTTACAAAGTTTTTTTCGAAATAAAACTTTTTTTATATCAGATCATATACTTTTTGTGTTGAGCATGAATCTGAAAATGCCCATTGAAAAATCTGCCACTAGCGGGGAATGGAGCGACCGTAAAGCGATATTAAATTGATATAGTGAATTATTTTTATTTGCCCGGCGAAACTTCGCCGCCGAATTAATTCAAATCTATGGTCCCGCACTGTGCGTGTATTATAAAAGTTTCGGAACGCAAACTTCCTTCTCCTCCCATCGCCATCCCATCGTCGCTGCTGTCGTCGTCGTCGTAGTCGTCGTCGTTGTCGTCTCGTTCTGTACGTGCTCGTATATATGCAGAACCTCATAAAACCGAGCAGGACTTTTTGTATTCATATACGTGACTGCAACTTTCAGCAGGAAGGGTCGAAAAACACGAGTTAAGTATATTCAAGAATTCAGTGTCTCGCGGGACATTTTTTTTGATACGCATCACACACAACAATCTTTTCACAGTCGAATGAGAAACGCACTCGATCGATTGATCCAATCTAATCGGCACAAACTCTTGGTTATATTTATTATTTCTCCTCTTTGCTTTGTACTGTTTTATTAATTATAAAAATAATATTTTTTAATTATGTAACTTTTAATATTTTTTATTTAAGGTAATTAGAGAGAATTTCTCATTAAAATCATTTATGATCGTCCGATTAAAATTGCAAAACAGATAAAGAGATGGCTTCAATGAATGCTAAAATTTAGACGAATGCTGAAAACGCTACCTGAAAGAACTGGAAGAACTCGCAATTACCGAGTCCGCATTGATGATGTTTTCCTTGCTCGGACGCATAATTATCGTAAAGTATGCACAGCCACGTGTCAGTCCGCGAAGCCGTGGCGAATTTTTAAAAAGAACCTCCCGAAGAGGTTGAAACTTTGTAAAAACAATTCGCCGCGCGGACTGTCTTCCGGAATTCGTATCTCGTATCTCCTTCAACTACTTTTCTCATTCTCGGTGGAAGCTGAGCGCAAACGTCGACCAAACGTACAACGGTAGCTACGCTATTTTTACGATGCGATGCGGCATTATTTTCCGGCATGAAGGGCCGATGAAAGGGTGCGCGGGCGACGCTCGGCATATAAATCAGACTTATTTATCCAATTACAAATAATATCGCTGGACGATAGGCAGCGCGGTCCCGGAAATGGAAATATTCAGAGATGGTGGTCGCAGCCGAGCTCATACCTTGCCACGATATCGACTGTTTGCGCGCGAGAGTTTAATTCCGTATTTCCGGCGCGGCGCCTATACACGCACGAGCGTACGTACACACACGTACACGCGCATGCGCGCATACACCTATACTAGCCGACGTGTATTTGCACGGCAGAGCGCTGTTTTTTTATTATCCAGGCAAACAAAATGTCGTTAAAAAAATTTCATACGATCGGATACATCGCCGATCGGAGGACACACTGCTCGGTATCACGAGCGCTATGCTTCCGACAAGCTTAAATTAGAAATTTAACGCATTTAAATTGTTAACACTGTCGCGCGTGAGAATCTGTTGCGTTTATTCGCCGGCAAACAGTAAGGAACTCGCACGCATAATTAAAGGGAGTTATTTACTTTGTTAATAGTAAACGCGTCGCGGATTAAATTATTCGTGCTGATCGAATTTCGTATTTATTCTTTCTATCACAAATCATGTCCCTTCTACATATAATAGGAATAATGGTTCTCATGTGCAATAAAAGAATAAATTTTATATATCTAAGTAAAAACTTCAGTTTTAAAATCTAGTTATTCAAACTCGCTTGAAAAAAAATTTATTTATCTTCCTTTCTGAAAAACAATTTTTTATCTAATTGTTAGAATCACGATATGATGTTGTTATAGCAATGACAGTTTAAAATTATTTTTAAGTATTATTTCAATAAGTTACGCTCTATTACTTTATTGACATAAACTTTAAATTTTCTTATTTCATATTTACCTTGCTGTTGTTGCTACACGCTATCAATTTATTATTATTTTGTTATTAAATTTTGTTTGTGTAAAGAGAACCACTATGTCTTATTATGATTGCCGTAATGAACTATTCAGTTCTATTATCAGTTCTACTTAACCGTGATGATAATCGCAGGGAACGAAAGCGATACGGAAACAAGCGTGCAAAGCAATTTCACGGATATTCCGGTAGCGATTAAGGTTTCGCGAAAGGCAGGAAAAAGCAATTTGTTGCGTGGTGCCCGCGGCATGCGCACACGAGGTCTCGTTTTCTTCGAGGACTTCTCGAGTTTTTGAAAAGGCAGGCAGGCAGGCAGACCGGCCGGGCAGCGACGGCAGCATATTGCGGAAGCTGTCGAGTATTTATGGTACTCGGGGCATTATTTGTGCGTGGAGAGGGGTCCGTTATAGGGACGTCGAGTGCATCGCTAATATTGGCACGCCGTGCCGGCGCTTGGCTGAGCACAATTGAAGCATTGTGTAAGTACAGACTGCCTCATCAATTACGCGTTCAATTAGCAGAACTCGAGCAAGGGAGAGGAGCCGAGTGCAGCCTAGACGTCGCTGTCTCGAAAATCCTTCGCCGCACACGGAAGATCCGGCCGTAAACGGCGGTCTTAACGTTCAATTAATTACCGTCGGGCGCAAGCGGAGCTTTATCGTCCTCTTTGCCGTGGAATCGCCTTGTTATCGACGCGTTCGCGCGCTCAAAACCCCGGTCACGCACTTATCGGTATTTCCCGGACTGGAGTAGAACATGGCGTGTACGTGACAAAAGACGATAAGAAACGAGCATTTCTTCATTTCATTAGGACCGTATGTGGGAAGAAGAAACGGAATCCACATAATTTTCTTTTCACCGACATGAAGGTGGTTGTAAATGAGAAATGTGAACAAATTGCGTAAGTATATTCTTGACTATTTCATTTCTGAAAGTAAAAATACGTTAAAAGAAACGTGCGTTAAAAGAACATCACTAGAACATAATTAGTAACTACTATACATATATTACACGCATATAATTACTGTTGCAAATTTCTCCCACACAAATGTATTTGCTTATTTGAGAGTCTTGGACATTTACAAATTATTTCAATTATGTAGAGTGCAGAATATATTGCCAATAACAGTTTTGCGTCGATTGCATTATAATACATGAAATCCATGTGTCCACCGTGAGAGTATTAATATAATAAAAGCTCCCCCCCCTCTCTCTCTCTCTCTCTCTCTCTCTCTCTCTCTCTGTATTTCAATTTCATCCAAATCAATATCGGAAAGCAATATGTATATAATATTATTTCTCCGTCGTTCTATGCGCCACTTCAAACATGAAACTATCTCGCCGACTAAAATTTGGGTGCGCATTCGTGCGTACAATAGAATGATGGAATTCGCCATTTTTGCAAGAGTCAAAGTGCTGATTGACAAAATCAAGTCCCGTAGGTTTTAAGCTTACTGCGGGCGTTAGCGACTGCAATTAATTCGGTCGGTGAAATTCCATCGCGCAACGAATACTGGCAAGTGCGCCAATTAATGCACGACCGACAACCCGTTTTCATCAATATCGTTTCGCGAGAATTTCGTCGTGTTTCGTGAAAACGAATTGTTCCGTCATCATCGCCGTCGCAAGTACCCCTCCCCCCCCCGCCCCGCCCCTGCCCCCGATCCCGCCGCGGCCGCCGCGCCGTTGCCGTCATGAGGGTAATCCGAGAATATTAACCGGGGCTATTGGTAACAATATCCCAGGTCCCGGTAGTGACTAACTGATCAAACATAGCCTCCGGGTTGAAACGACGGAAAGAGACGGAGGGTCCTTCCGAGTTTTTCCGTCCCCCCCAGTAATATCGAGCGTTGATGTATCGTGTGTGCGTGCGCGCGCAAAGTCGTCCCTCCCGTATCGCCGTATGTGCATGTCCTAGCTCTTGTACGAGCACACAAGCAAGCGGGGACGTCTACCTGGTGCACTCGGCGGTCGAGGGAGGATTGCCAATATTGAACGAGTTTCGACGCGTTTATTATCGGGAGAACGAAGCGGGCGAAAGTAATTCTTGATTTATTGCCGCACGGCCGTCGATATCGCGTAGCCGCCGCGGCATTTAATCGCAATTAGTATCGGCTTGTTGTTTTCTCGCAAGCACATTCGCACGCGGTGCAACAGCGTGCAAATAGATTCGCGTCCTGCAGGATGTTAATAAGACAGCGTTGACAAAAAGCCCCCCTTTCGATATTACATAAATTTCTTATGCGTTGTGCAACTAATATAAAATAAGTAATATTTATAATCTTTTTTTGCGAATCGTAATAATGCAAATGCTAAAAATATCATTCTTAATTAAGTACCTTTTGCATAAAATGTTATAACATATATTATAAAAAATTTATAAAATCTTTATGAATTTTAACTTTTTTGAAAATTTTAACACATGATTTCATACGTCACATAATTCTGTAATATTGATTGACAAGATATACGTCAAAATCGTTCTTAAAAAGATTATTCTGATTTGTATTATTAATAAAAACCTAATAAAAACTAATTTTTATTAGGTATTTCTTATTCTAAATCATTCTACAGAATATTTGTCATTCATTAAGATCCTATATAGTTCGTTGGAACCATTTTGTGAATTTTTCCTTTGTCTTTCTTATTGCGGTTCGTACTTAAAACACTTAAAGTTTTTAACACCTTGACAGTAGATTTCCAGTGATTATTCCTTTTCTTAAGTCTGCCTATGGTGACGGGAGAAGGGAAGGAAACGTTTCTTGGACAAGATTTTCTTAAAGGGGTGAATGAGTGGCAGTAAAGAGACCTGCTAAAAGGTTGTTTCAGGATCTGTTAAGAGCTAGAAAAACATAAATATATATAGAGATTTGCTAAAAGCTATATATATATACAGAGAGAGAAATATGTAAATGTATAGATGAAATATACAATTTACGTTGAAAGTTCTTCAAAAAATTCATAAACAAAATTTAAAAATCTGTGTTTTGAAAGCTAGAAGTATAAACAATTTAATCTGCGAGATATATATTCTATAAGAAGTAATATCTTTATAAAACATAAGAATTATAAACTATTAATTATATCAAAAAGAGAAATGCATGAAAAGCAAAATTATGTTTATAAAAATTTAAAATATTTCAAAGATTATAAAGAATATTGCAAAAAATAAATAGAGAACTTATTTAGAGACTTATTTAGAGAGAGAATTTATTTAGAAACCATATATTATATATATATTAAATTATATTATTAAATAAATTATAAATTATATTATTAAATTAAAAATTTTTAGTTTCTAGTTTTCTTAATAAGTTCTCTAGATCTAAGCTAATATTAATGTCTATTTTTTTAATAAAATTCATTATAAGATGAACTATGTTCGATTATAAAACCGAAAATATCATTAACATTGGAAAAGAAACAAAAAAACAAAAGGTTTGAATATCATTATCTTTTTATTTTGACGGACGTTCTTTATTTTTCAAAACAGAAAGAGATTTTTTTTACCTGCTACCCTTGTTAGAGTGCTAGCAAAAGAACACAATCTAGAATACCATCGTGGCGCCATTCCATTGGAATTTGAATTACAGGTTCGTATCTTTGGTGCCACAACGTCCGCTACAGAAAAATAGTCGCGCCAATAAAAATATGGAACAAAAAAAGTGCCAACGACGATGTGAATATTATCCATAGCGGAATTTTTCATTATATTATCGAGAATCGATAAATTTAATATTAGTATATTGCGATATCTCTGAAATATAAAAATGAATGTGGATCTTCCGCGAGTTAATTCCGTCTTTGTAAAAATAGCGTATTAATATAGCGTCCATGATTTCACAATTTTCACAAATTTTGTATTTGCAAGCTGCGCGCTGTTTATTTTCGTTTGCACGGTGCTTATTACTTCTATGTGTGCGGTGAGGATTTGATGTTTTTCGCGCGCTTGCTGGACAAAATGCAAATTTTCGAGAACGCAGTATTATTTAGGTTTTTACATCTCGCGACCGCGACAGGTGGAAAAAAATGTAAAAAATCCTGTATGAAATTTAAAAAGTTGTCAACGTTTCCTCGCACGTTATACAACTAAAATCTCTTACGCGTTGCAAAAATTTATTTTTAATAGTATTTTTTATTTCTAGCTCTATGCTCTTTTTTTTTAATAGTATTAAGTAAGTTAACATTGCAACATTTGCGATATAATGTAGGCGGTGAATACGATTACAAAATATACCGTGCAAAACATACATGATGTGCAAATTCTTTAATTACTCTCCCATTTAAATAAGTTCAAACTGCGCAAATATTTTTGTAATCCAAAATATTAAAAAAAATGTCTGTATTATTAAGAGACCGGGATTACGCAACTGTCGGAACAATGAGAAAAGTAATAGATCAAATATATCTATACATATAAAATATGTGTATTTCATCATGAATAAAATATATCCGTGCATAATTTAAATAATAGATAATCTCTGCTCGAGAGAACATCGAGTCTATCGTTCGGAAATACGAATGGCGTAATAACGGCGCGATGACATTTCCAACGGAGTCTCTTTCGCCGGTGTGTTATTTCTAAAAGATAGCGAACTTAGCGTTTTCCGCGAACGGGGAGACCCCTTAATATGACAATCATTCTCGAGGCCAGCTGACGCGCGACAAATTCCCGGCACGAAGAAGAATGAGAAAAAAGCGCGGATTAAACGGGGTCGAGGGCATTTCTCTCCGAGCGCGAGCTCACGGCCACAAATCCCTCCGGCGACGCTAAACATTATTTCAAATGGCGGTCGGCGTTCTACTCTCTTCCGGCGCATCTTGACGATTCAGCGAGCGAGGTAAGCGCTCCGTTGTGCTCATTTCCTCTTTAAATTCATGGAGGACAGTGAGACACTTCTCTAGCTTCCTCCTTCTGTCTCCTCTTCTCCGTCTCTTCTTGCCTGGTACGCGACGCGCTAAAAGCATCACGCCAGAACTGATTCCGCGATCTAAAATCGTCCCCCGCAGAACAGAAGTTGGCCCGCACGCCCGCCGAAGCCTCGACACGAGAGAATTAGTCCTGACCGTACTTGAGCGAGGGCCAACAACAAGTGGTTGTGTCTAGTTAACTCGCGGAGTCGTTGTCGGACACAGTTCGGAAAGACATCCGCTGTCGGTGGAAACAGCACGAGCGGCACGTTGAGCAATGGCCGGTAACAAACAGCCCGGGATTTAGAGTATCGACACCGGTTGTGCCTTAAACCGAAAACAGTCGTAGTTCGCGACTGAGAATCACGCACTTCACTCGTCCGCGAGATGTGGAACGTACACGGCAGAATAAATCTCTCTCTCTCTCTCTCTCTCTCTCGCCGACGAAGTTTACGAATTGTAATATCAATATCTGTTCACCTGTTGCCGTGCGCGACCCAATTGCCGGTTGGCTGGCGTGTATTCGCTTGGCGCATTTATTCTGACTTAATGGAGCGCGAGCTGTGGCTTCGCGGGCGTGACGATACGCTAGGGAGTAAGAAAGCGGCAGAATCGTTCGGTTGCAAAAGCCCTTTGGTGATATTAATGTATAATTGAATCCAATAATCAATACGCGTATTACGCGTCCCCTTTACATAATCGCATTGACTTGCTATCGAAGAGAGTTTAGAGACTAGATCTATCGAAACGGTCGAATATGCACGATTGAGCTGCAGTAGCCAGTCAGATAAAACACTTCGCTGAAACAATTCGAGAGATGAATTATTCACGTGCTATTTTTAATATAAGATTAAATTTCGTATACGTAATAATTTGTACATACTCAACGGAGTGTAGCATTTGTTTTAAAAAATGTTCCAGTACTGTATTATAAAAACTGATATCTTAAATATAAAGCGTGAATGAGATTCGAGAATTTGCATAGAGAAATTTAACGGGGAAACTTCAATTATTAAACACTATAATTTCCTGTTGAAAGTGGCGGAGCGAAAAATACGCTCCATATTTCGCCTTACCGCCTCGGCGCATATTCCGCATTAACTCGCGGACATGAACACACATAATTTTCTCAAAATGTGGCGCATACAAGTTGTCCTCGCTCGTGATGGTAGAGAAAGGGTTAGGAAGGAAGTTGATAATTTTACGCGAGTGAAAAGCTGCGAGATGGCCGCGCGCCGCGGTGGATGATTTGTACGTATTAAGAATTACAAATTTAAAATCATGCAATTTCGCTGGTAATGTGTTGTGAAATTGTCAGAGACATTTGTCATCGGGGATGCTCACCGTTACTCCGTTGACACATTTTAAATTTAAAATGTGATAAAGTAAGAGCCTTAAAAGTTGCTCGCCGAATCGATATTTGTAAAGATTGGAACAGTCGCGAGTCCTCATTAAAATGTCGATGTTAATTAACGGTCAAGAAAATTAATTTATAGATGCTCATTCTAGCTCGTTAATAAACCAACTCGCGCACTAAATAATGCTCGAATTCTCGGCGCTCGTTCGAACGAGTCGAGCCATCGGTCCGGAAACATATCGCATCGGCCGCCGTCAGAAGTTAAATCTTGGCGAGAATTTTATTTCCGAGGTCCCCCCGTTCGAGCCACTATGTGCGAGACTCCATTAAGTGCACGGGGAAAGGCGCGGGACCGATTGTTCCTTTCGGTCGAGTGAAAAATTTCCTCGCCTCTTTCTAGACGCCCCTTTGAAAGGGGGGGAGAAATCTCCTTAAAACGAGGCAATCTTCGCGATCCGCCGTGAAATTACACAGAGGTTTCGTAATGAACATTTTACTGTGCATCCGGACGAGATCGTCCCCCACTGGCCTATAGTCACAGCATTAAGTTTATCACACTTCTCTGCTACCCCTCTTGCTACCCCTCTCATAGTTCTCGGGATGAAATGCCAACGGGCAATTCAGCGGAAGACATGTTAACGTGTACAGTCTGACGGTGTTCATAGATTCACCGAACGATCGTTGTGAACAACACTCGGTCCATTGTGAAGTGCTCAAGCAGCAAAATATAAAGATAGGTCTTGGTGGTGCCATAAAGTCATTCGTGCGCTACCACTCTCCCCTCACCTACCCCTCGCTGCAAAACTGCGGACGGCACTTTGAAAGGGAAATTCGACCGGCGCGGCGTCGGCAAGAAGCCGGGTGAGGCGAGCTGACTTTGCTGTTACGTAATTTTCCCGAGGAACCGAAGAGGAATGCCGACGGTAGAACGTTTAATTAATCGCGACCGAAGGAAGCTCATCGTACGACAAGTTGCAGTCATCACTTTCTACATAATTCTTGTGTAATTGTGTCGATTATCGAGATAAACACGCGAAAGACGATTATGCAAGTGTTGAAAAAAAATGCAATCTCGATTAAATGTCGTTTATTGTTCGCGTCATTTGCATGAGCTTATCAAAAAGGCACGCTTAACCGGCTGACAATAGTGTGATACATTTTGCTTCTGTCAAACGAGATAATGCGGCAGCTGTCGAAAACGAATCACTTTAATCACGAACGATGTCGACAACACGGCGACAAGTATTTTTATATAAATACATCCAATTGATGGGTTCATTTCTGCCGATTTGTTACGAGCGTAGGCAAAATTTGTCATTAACCCATGAGTGCTTGTGTCACGTAACATATGTTGCTTTAAACTGAAATAGCAAATATCAATATTCCAGAACCACAGGATATCTTTTCAACGGCAGTTACCAGGACGATAAATTAAAAAAAAAAAAAAATTGCGGTTGTTTTAACTTAATACGATTATTATTGGATTATATAGTGTTTTATTATTTAATCTTGAGAACGATAGGTTTTCATTTAATTTTAACTGAGTTTTATATGAAAATTTAATCTATAATTGATATATAATATTTAAAATTCAAAAATTATGATAGATAGTAATCAAATAATCTTTCTGACTGAAAAAAAGCATTTCGCATTTTATTAAATCTAAAATTCTCTTGAAACTCTGATTAAAATTGACCAGTATTTTTTTTTTTAAAAAAGTTTTATATAATAAATATTTATACCATTCAATATTTATTTATTTGCACAAATTTCATTTAAATTCCAAAGTTGTATATTTTTAAATAATTTAATAATCATCGTTCAGACAAATGGTCAATACGATCATTTCATTTAATATTCCGGAAATTACAATATTTCATCTCATATCGATTTTTCAAGCGGCATTAAAAATATTTCACATGCAAAAGAAATTTGAAGGAAAAACTTTCTACTCTGGAATATTGGATGTAAGAATATTAATTAAATATTATTAAATAAATATTTGTTCATTTGTAAGACGATATTTCATATTGGAAGAAAAATTTTTCATACTTGAAGAAAATGTGTGCTCGTGATATATTTATGCATTCGATAACTTCATTTTGCGAATTCGGATCCATCCTAAGTGCCCTTTGTTTTTCCGTGCAACCGACGGCGCATCTCTTTTCGTCGAGATGGATTTATTTGCATTCGTCGATATTATCGGAATTCGCGCGATCGGTTTTCTCGTCGGTCTCACGTTTCGCTCGCTTCGTATTACATTTCTTCGCGAAAGAAGCTCCTTTTCCCCAAAGGGAAATCAATAATTCCGGTACACTTGCCTCGTGTTTACGCCTATGCGCGCAAACACGTGTATTCTCAGCTTTTGCAGATAGTGCCGAGTCATCCTGTTGCGAGTTCAGGAATGGAGCATGTCATTGGCTCTCCATCGATCTATTATAGTCGCTCGTAAAAAAGAATGGACTGATAATACGCTGGATAATCTATCTACTCGGCTTCTTTAGCGAAGAATAGTGCTTGATAATAGGAAATCGATTTACTGCGTAACCGAAGGTACTGCGCCTCACTCTTCGCGTTTATAGACAAACCAAAGTATTACAAACGTATAGCTATTCACATTCTTTCTGTCGACACACACACACACACACATACGCGTGCGTGTGTGTGTATATGTGTGTGTGTGTGTGTGTGTGTGTGTGTATATATATATATATATATATATTTCCTGCGAAAAATATTTTCCGCAAACTCACCGGCAAATCGGTTCTTGTTTTCGAAGCGCGCACGTCGAACGTACACGAGAAAGAGAGTAGCACAAAAATGCTTTATGTCGTACGATGTATTTGCAGTGATCGGATTTGACCTGATTTAATTCAATATACTAGACGAGGTTATCATTTCAGTGTTTATCAAGAAAAATCTGATGATTTTGGCAGCAAGCGGCGTGAGCAAACTTAAGTTCCAGTGTATTCCAAAATCCTATTTCAGATTTTAACTTTGGAACGTGGATTTATAACTATTTATTTCTCAAATTCTTAAAAAACTTATTCACAATTCAAATAACTATCAATCGCAAATAAATATGAAATAGTATCAAAGGAAAGTGCTAATTTTTCTGCAACAAAGACACCTTTCATAAATAAGATCCTTTCGATTAATTGTAAGTAGATACGGCTAGAAAAACTCTCGTTTCATCTAAGGTTCTTGGAATTCTAAACCCGTCGTTGGTATTTGAAAGTTTCTCCGTCAAAAAGTTTCAAGCAGATGCAATTAGCAAATACGAGGTAGAAACGAGATGATCGTCTTCGTCGGGATTATCGAGAGCTAATCAATTTCTCATTGAGCAGAAGTACTGACGAGAATTTATCGAAGTCACGACGCTTCGTATTTGTTCTTACGATCAAAGAACCAAAGACAAAGCGCGAGCTTCAAAGCCGATTACTCGGGATTGCGTTTTGCTATTGCAATTTCCTTCGCGTCTGAGCGCTCGCGTTGTTCTCGTCATTAGTACCAATACGTCTGAATAATCCCGGAAATAACTACGTTGAATTCTTAATGAATGACGTAAGCGACGATTTATTTTTCTCTCTCTGCAAGAAATATGTATCGGAGACCTTTACACAACGAGCCGAAAATATTGCGCGGATAGATTGGTTGGGCGCGGAATCGAACTTTGCTCTCAATCTCGCAAAACTGAGCGAGAGAAAAGGAGGGGACGGACGCATTATTGATTTTCGGAAGTTCATCTAACACGACATGAATAGAGTTAGGCGGACTTAAGGGGTTAATCTTTAGCAGTCAATTTAGAACGCAGAGAGGAAGTTAGATAAAGTCCAGCGCTCTCTCGCCTGCCGTTGCTATTACGCAGGTAACTCCAACTGACTGAGGCAGCTGTAATCTAATTACATTCAATACCGTACGTAATTATTGTCGCCAAACACGGTTAACATGATACAAAGCTTCATCAGTGGATAACATCTATGATATTTTGCTCCCAGTCTAGTAATTAAGTAATTGCGTAAAACTATTTTTTTTTTTATTCGTTATGTACAAATCAGTCTGCTCGAATACTGCATTATATATCTGTATATATTAATATTCTTTATAATAAAAAAACACAAAATGAAAAATAAATTTTTTAAATAAAAATATAATTTATACATGTATCGCAAACGTTTTCTCGCTTCAATACATTTTTAATAATGCAAAAATAAACTAAAGAATAATCACATTTATAATATTCAATTTTAATTATTTTATCTCATGATTTTATCGATTAATTTCAGATAATTATATTATCGAAAGATAATTCCCGAGACGTTTGAAATACTATCGAATACGCATGACATAACAATATGTCAAAATTCTTTCTTCATAAATCATTCCTTTTTTTGTAATCTAAAATATCTAATGTTTTTAAAAATCTACTTTCGTGCTTCGTTGATGAAAAAACTTTTACTACAGGTAACATTATTACGCTTATTATGTCGAAAGATACACATCTGGCACGGATTTTTCAACGTGCTCCCTCCTACTCGACATCGGAACCAACGCAAATACCGGTCGTTGAATTCACGGGGGATACGTGTGAACGATGTGACCAAGCGCGATCCTAATCTCACGAGAAACTTAAAGCCACTTTAAATTTAGGATTGACTTTAACACGTAGCGAGAACGCTGGCGGCATAATCTATGCGCTCAGCTCGCATTTAAAATGGAAGCCGGTTTAAATTATATTATCCACGACGAGAAGCGGGTCAGCTGCCAGTGCAAATACGTGACAAATACGAGTGCGACAAATTTAGCGTTACGTTGCAGCTTACGAGAAAATTCACGGAGCAGCGCGTTAAATCGCGTTACACCGAAATCTTATTTCCGCCTAGCACGCGAACGAGCCACTTGGCGTGCCGCGCGTCCGGGCCTCGTCTCCGTCATGAAACGACTAGAGGCAGGCAGGCAGGCAGGCAGGCAGGCAGGCAGGCAGGCAGGCAGGGAGGCAAGCAAGCAAGCAAGCAAGCAAGCAAGCAGGCAGGCAGGCAGGCAGGCAGGCAAGCAGGCACGACGCCCTCGTACCCTTCGAGGGAGAGGATCGTAATTAGCCCCGGTGTAAACTCAAGCAGGGCGTCCGTCTCGCATCCGTCAGAGCTGTCTCGGTTGGGCGTTGCTGATGAAAACCTCGGAGCCGAGCAAGTCGGACGGCGGAGACGTCGTGATGAGAAGAGAGAGAAAGAGAAACAGGGAGAAGAGAGGGAGAGGGAGATTTGTGTGATGTCGGTCGAGGGATGAAAAGCGACAGCAACAGTAGCGATGGCGAGAAGAAAGATACGTCGGATAAAAGGGAACGAGTGCGACGGAGAAGAAGCAAAGCCGCCGAGGTCGAAAGGGTGCTTTCCGCGTTTTCAGGGCCGCATAGGGGGAAAACGAAGCGAGGAGGGCTTACGCGGGACGAGTAAAGTGATTGCGAAAAGAGGGTCAGAGGGAAAATAGGGTACGGGGGATGGTTTAATAGAGTGGGCCATGATGGATGACGCCAGATCGATATTACTTCTTCTCACTCGCGGTCCGAGTGCCTACCTACCGCGCCACGTGCCCGGGTATTCGTGGCATTTCGGAAGCCGCGGTAGACCGTACACGATGTACGATCCCGCATACCGGACATTTTCGGCACCGGCACCAGCACACACGCGCGCCGTACTCTCCCGCCGTTATTACGCGAATTCGTCTACGCGCGCGAGACGCCACGGGGCACGAATTCATGGCGGTGTCGTGGCCACAAGCGACGACTTACGAGCCGCGAAAATCCGCAAGACGAGAGCCGCGAAGCTGCCGCACGGCAAGTACGACTCTCGTGGATAACAATCGTCGTCGTCGTCGTCGTCGTCGTCGCCGTCGCTGTAGCTATGGAATTCCTCCAGGGTAAGAAATTGTCAGCGACGACGGTTGCCGGGGAGCCGCGATAATTCCCGCCGCTGCGCTATGGAACGTCCGTTTTACCCGCGCGAAGAAACGACCGAGATTTATGGGCGATGATGAACCCTAAAGTAAAAGGGGCAATCTGAAATTCACGCAGGTCAACCGATCGATGGTCGATAGCAGCGGACTGCGCCCACGCCGGACGTCTCATGACAACGGCAGATCTATGGAAGATCCGGGAACATTCAGCTATATAAGTCGTATTTCTCTCCGAATACGACTTTCCGATCGGTTACTTTGGTCTTAGTCTTTTTCCACAAATATTTGAAAGTTTGTCAAATGTTCTCCAAGCTTACCCCCAGAATAATCTTCCTAATTTTGGATATTATAGATTTATATTGTTTTTAACATTTTAACGTTTCAATTTCTCTTGCCAATATATCTTATTTACCGGCTGCGTTCTTTTAAGCTACGCCCGAAGGCAGCCAGAAGATAAACTTGTTTATCTGTGAAGGCGTCTCAATCGAAAAGAACCGGGAATTTAATTCGTCAGAAGACGAGATATTATAACCGAAGTTAGTCTGGCTGAAAAAATATTTGTCCCCGTCATAACGCCGGTCGCATTCGCAATCGCAGTTGCTCGGCGACCTAAAGAGAGCGCGCGCGCGCGCGCGCGCGCGCGCGAGAGAGAGAGAGAGAGAGAGAGAGAGAGAGAGAGAGAGAGAGAGAGAGAGAGAGAGTATCGTTTCTGAAGTTGCGCCGCCCTGGGACACTCTCGAAAGGGGTATGACCTGGGGCAGCGCGGCGGGCAATATAAAGTTACTCGAAATTACATCTGCATATTATTTCAATTTTGTAGATTGTTTAACCCCGGCTAACGCCGGATACGAGGAACTCCCGTGAAAGTTTTCTTAGGATAATCTCTTAGGTGGCCCCCACCGGTCTCTCGTCTCCTCTCTATCTCTCTTTCCCTTTCTCTCCTCGTCTTGTAATTCACCGCATCTCATTGGCCGTCGGAAGAAATTTGTTGGCCCCGCTGTCTAAAATTAATTTACTGGCTGCCGTGGCGAAATAGGTGAAACCCAACGAACCGCGAAGCGAATAAATAAGTGCCGACGTCGTCTGCCGACGTCGATGCTACGACGCTGCAGTTCCTGCCACGCTCGCCGACGCGATTCGGCGAAAAAAAAAAAAAAATGCATAGGAAAAATGCACGTCATTCGACCGGGAGTTTTCTGTGATAAACAGCGCTGAAAAACAAGTCGGTCGGCGTAAATCGCGAAAACTTTATATTAGGTATTTTGAATCGGCAAAAAAACCGGGCTCCACCAGTTTTCCCACCGCCGCCGCCACCCGCCGCCACCCGCCGCCATGATAGACTCCCGGATGCATTGGCGCGTGATAAATCGATCCCATGAAACCCACCGTTTGCAAACGGAAAGAAAGTATCTCAAAGCAGAGTATTCGTCCTATGTGGTTTGGACAAATTCTAATCGAAACGTTACGCTATAAAAAAGTGAGAATTTTCGATACCTCGTCATCCTATCACACGTTTCTCTTTTTGAACAAACTATAAATAAAAAGTAAATTGTGCCATTTTATTTATCTTAATGAGATCGATCAATTTGATTCTTTTATTGATAGCAGCCTTTATCGTAAATCGAGATGGCATATTAAGTATAAACATAATATTGTAAAACCCTTACATTAGCAAATGTTTAATAAAAGAAAACAACAACAAACAACAAAAAATGTTTAACAACAGAAATATAAAATACTTTATTATCTGAATAATAATTTAAGAAATCAGATTTGATTAAATATATTTTCACGACCGATAATCCGTGACTATAAATTTGCATATACGCCCGTTCACATTAGTTTTCCTGACGTTATATATCGGGATATTTTATTTATCGCGCCTTATTTAACCGGTCTTGGGAGAAAAAAGGGCGGGAGAGCTCGGGTACCTACCGATCTTCAATTTCAATTTGCAAGACGCACACTTATCAGAGACGCGTCGGAGTAAGTGACGTTTGACGGAATAGAGGCACTTTCGAGATTAATTCCCGCACCTCTCAGCATTTTGATCGGCGAAATACGATGGCGAAATAACTTCGAACACCTTCGCTTTTCTCCAATCACGGTAAGCCGGAGGTGGTCGGATCAGAGAGGGTGAACCAGGCGAGGGGAAGACGAGCGGGGACAGTGAGCGCAGAGAAAACCGGTAGAAGATGGGGAAGGAGAGAGTGGGCAGCGTGTCGTTTGTATCAATTTACCCCAGCCACCCCGACGTCCATCGACTTGCTTCGGATTTAATCTAATGCCACGTCGAGAAGGGTAATTCATTAAACAAAGATCCACGGTTCCAGTCTGGCATTGCATCGCCGCCGAGAGCCGACGTCTGCCATTACGCCATTACGCCAGGCAGCCGAAAGTAAATAATTAAATTCAGTCTGGTCGAATTTCGGCCGGGTTCGGTAAGGGCGCGGTTAATCCGGGATGACGTTTTGTACACCGTGCCGAGATCGTGCGGCCGCGCAAAATATTTACGCCCGGCATGGACGACAGGACGAAGGTGGGGAGGGCGTTTGCGGCGTTCGCCACGAACTCATAAGGATTACACGGGGCCATGCTTTGAGGATTATTCTATTCATATGATCCGACGACTCGGGCGTGCAAATTAAGACATATTTCAATTTCGACACCGCCGACTTCGGTCGTAATCACGGGTATATTACTCGTAAAGGCCCGGCTCGCGCGCGATAACCTGCGAGATATGAAAATTTAATTTGATGTGCACGATAATCCGCGGCGCGCATACCGACAAGGTTACTTAATCATCTCGGGCATATAATATAATATAAGCTCAACGTCGGACGAAGTGCCCTGGCGAATGTCACGGCGGATGAAAACGCTCGACTTTAGAAAGCGAGTCGCTCCGCATCGCGGAAATCGCCGACGGATGCTTAAACGCTCGCGCGCACAGGCGGAACGATTTATTACGGACGCCCGCTCTTTTCAATTTATTTATACGCTCGTGACGCCGGTTGCGGATCATTGAGATCAATTTCATTACCTGGCAACAAATTCGAGGAGAGCCGAACGCGGCCATGCATTATCCGTGTCCGCGAGAACAAAATATTCATTCTGAGTGGCTCGTTAAATTCCGACGGTGCTTCCGCGCTACGAAAACTCAGCCAATAGATCACGCTAAACTTCCTGCACGTTCGTGCTAGCAATTCCCTCATCCCAAGCCCAAGAGTCATGGATATCCAGTGGAGAACGTGCACGAGTAGGGGAGAGAGACTTGGTTCCCCTACGCCACCGCAAAAATGTTTTAGACTTCCAACCGCACTAGCTTCTCTAGCCGCCGTATTTCATTCGACGTTTCCTCGATGGCATCGCAAAAAACCTGTTATCTTTATTACTTACTATCCTTTTTTTCCTCGAAATCTTCTTAAGCTAAGACTCTTACGGAGCTAAAATCTAGAGGCATTATGAGTACCTTATTTTTGCGCAGATATTCAGTATAGAATTAATAACGTGGACTTACATTCTATGACGTTATAAATTTTCTATTGATTATTACGAAAATGATGAAGTTATTGTTTCGTATCTTTATATTTATATTATTTGTTTGTACCTAAATTATAAGATTACCTGCTATATCTAACAGCAATAATTATTAAAACAATCATTGTTCTATTGTTTAAATGACTTAGATTATATCACATTACATTACACACACACACACACACACACACACACACACACACACACACACACACACACACACACACACACACAAAATTTTCATATAATCTTCATAATAAAACAGTCACATTTACATATAAGATATACTGTGATAAATATAATTAATAGAATGATAATTCCCGTCAAAAACTGAAATAATTTTTAGATTGATTTTCACAGAGATTTTAATAAACACTTATAGTCCTCTTACATTAATATCTTAACGACAAATATTTTGATAATTAAAATTTCAACTGACATTAATTTTATCGTTTATTACATTTCAAATGTTCAATTTGTCAATCTCAATTACTAATAATTTTAAATGACATTTATAGTTCTCTTACATTAATATCTTAACGACAAATATTTTGATAATTAAAATTTCAACTGACATTAATTTTATCATTTATTACATTTCAAATATTCAATTTGTCAATCTCAATTATTAATAATTTTAAATGAAATTGTGAATATCTTTCTATTTTGATATCTCTATATTGAAGTAAAGTTGTTTTAAATTTTAAATAACATCGAGCTCTATTCACTGATATATCTCGGCGTTGTTTTATATATTTTTGCGCAGAAAATCACAATAATCACAATAAAATTTAGAAAATCACAATAAAGAGTGCGAGTATAGCGATTGTTATCTCACAATCTTGATTTCGTATTTGCTTTAATTTTAAGTCTGGTAGTCCCCCGCCACGGACGCTACTCTGAAAACGAGTTCCAGAGCCTCGGGCAATTATGATAATATCTTGATCCGATAATGGGACACGGTCTTATTCTTACGAATTGTCGCGGGCTTCTCGATGAGAAAAGCGAGCTGGGCGTGGGTGCGCGGCGCAGCGCCGATTTCACGCTCGAAAAGTCCGGGAATGGAGCTGGCAAAGAGGAATTAAGATCTCGCCGAAGGCTCTCTGACAATGCAAAGAAGTTGCCCAAAGGGCGAGAAAAGGACGAGGAGAAAGAGACAATGCGAAGAACGAAAAGGGATGTGAAAGACGGAAAGTGAGAAGGGAAAAGTAGTAGGGGACGAAAGAGGAAAGTAAAGTTTCCGCTGGAAGAAAGAAGATGCTCGACACGATGGTACGGATCATGTAGAGGGACGAGGAACGCTGTAAATCGCGGGAGGAGGGATGGTAAGGTCAGGAAGGACATTATACTTGCTTCTAGCTCTCAGTGTAGCTGGCTCTTTGTTTATATTCCGAGAATGGAGAGCGAGGGGAGGGAGAGAGAGAGAGACCGCGTTTGACATGTCGCCGGTCGCAGAAAGACGTCGAGGAACAAAAGGGGTGGTACGTCCTCTGTTCCCCCGGGATCCCCATGAATCCTTACTCTCTTTCGCTCCGCGATCCGGCCGATTCGCATCTATTGAAGCGGCTGAATCGCGGTCGCAAGCTGCCGCCGCACGCACGTAAGTGCCATATCATTATGCCGGATAATGAACGTTCGTGAAGTGGTTGTGTAAGGGTTAAGTAGCTTCCTACGTTGCACGTGATTTGCAGGGTGTTCGTCCATTCGTTCGACTATTCCGCCCGTATGGGGATGAGGAAGTGCGTGTTTCGATGAGAAACGGCGTTCGCGGTTATCGAGCACGCAAGGCGAGATCGTCAAGCGTCAGTTGGACGACGGGAGCACATGTTTCGGGGCGAACAATCCATCAGAATCAAAAGCCTCCGTTACTCAAATTGAATATTACCCCGTCAGTTTCTGCGCGAATATTTCGCGCACTTTGTGCACGAGATTTCCACTAAGAAGATTTCTCACTTTTTATGTATAACGATTTAAAGATCATTTATTGAACCATTTTTAAAACTTAAAACCGTGGTATTTCTATAAATTCTCACTTTATATTTCAAGAAAGAAGATTTTATAATCAACGATACATTTAAATTTGAAAATGTTTTGTAGAACATGTTTCAAAAATAGAATTCCAGATAATTCCAGAGCGTTAATTCCAGAGCGCTTGAAATTGAAACAAAAATGCAATAATTAGATGGCAGAGGAAATAATTAAAAAAAGATTCAGCGAGTTCTCAGAATATCGTGTGCGGTAGAATCGTAATGAATTTTACAAACGATGTCAAGAACAAAATGGACGAAATGTCGCACAAATCGAGACATCTTATTGAGAAGCGCAGGCTATGCTGCTAGATTGAATCGCGAGTGAACTGAGCAGTATAGGACTTATAATCTAACTTTTATCGAATCGATACGGAATATTTCAGCATCAGCTGCGACAGTCGTTAGCGATTCGTTCCCTCTTAGGGATGCAATAGCTGTTGCTCGCGATTCGCACGGGACTGGGTAAGTATGTTAAATTTCTTGAACTCGCAGCAATTTTGCATGCCGCGATAGATCGATAAATCACGAGTCGGCCAATCGACGCGTTACAAAGTCGCGTTTCATTTCAATTTTCTCTGCGACGAAAGAAGCAAACGGCTAAGCTCAACTTTGGTATTACGCATCGATTATTGTCGCCACGTTTATTCTGATATTACATCCGAGATTAATCGAGATTACAAAAAGCATTGAACATCTGTGTCCATTTCAAGCTTGCTATATGCAGATTCGATACAATTCCGTATTTGTCAACGTTAAAGTAGTAAAAGTTGAAAAGTTGAAACTGTGAACAGAGCTGCATTTTCTATTAACTTTTTATATGATGTTGCGTAATGTTTATTATTGTATGTATAATAAAATATCCTATAGAAAATTTGCAGACACATAAATTTATTTAGATTTGTTTTAAAAAGATTTGTTTTAAAATAAAATTTATGTTTTGATAGAACTTTTATTTAATACTTGATTGTCAAGGTATATTAAAAATATACAAGAATTATATAAAATCTGTATCCGATAAAATGTTCACCAAATTATCAATATTACCAAATTATAAATTTTCTAAGAGTCTTTTAATAATTTTTAATCTAATTCTCAATCTGATATGCATAAAGGGAATGTGCTAAATGTGTACGATAATTTTTATTCGATGAGATGCAAATATAAATAGCATTAGTCATAAAATATATTGACGTTACAATATCGTCATCTCCACTTATTATTATATTAATTTTGAAACTTGATATAATTTTATAATTTGATACTTTACTCTTAAATAATAAATTAATTTCTGCCTTTTCCTTACTCCTCTTTATCTCTTGCTCTGTCACACCCTCTTTTCTTCATTCACCGATAATATCGAATGATTGCCAATTCATTTTTAATGACATCGAATGGCAGTCCAGTTCTGGCGGGAGTGAAGTTGGTAAATGAAATATTTAGAGAGGAGCTGTACATCTCACGTCAGCTTATAATACGTATATGCACGGCGCGTATCTAGTCGCGCGATATGGATATCATTAACCGAGCGTATTACGAGTGTCACAGACTTTAACGGCCGGCACCACCTCGTGTATTCCCAGATAGGAATTAATTATTTCGGGGTAATGAAGTGTCAAGGGAAGGACATGGGCAGAAGAGAGGCGACGTTGTTCGAAGTTATTCGACGGAGGATATTTCGTGCATAGCTATCAGAATGTCGCGAATTGGGAGATATTTCTAATTGCCGCCGCCGCCACCACCACCACCACCACCACCACCAACGCGATATAGCAAATAGATTATCCGAATTAACGGTCTGAGTAAAGTTAGCACTCCATTTTCTAGAATTCTACAGTATAATTTATACCTCTAATTACTTCTCAAGGATATATCCATAGAACGAAAGACTGAGAATTCTTAATATCTATATTTCTTTGGAAAGAGATTTCCTAAGATTGAAAAATTTTTCACTCGCATAAAATTTCGAAAGACTTTCCATCTGAGAGTTAAGATGGGAGAAAAAAAATGCTTCAGAATCGCTTCAGTCAGTTGAGCTCAATTTCAATTGAGCGAAAGAGGACTCGACTCCCGCAAAATTCTCATTGCTCCTAGGGAAGTAGTTAGATCGTGCCAGTAGTTAGATCGTAACATGGCGGTGGTGTGTACAACACGACACTCGCATTTCTTTGCGATCGCACGTTTCCTGGGAAACGCAGACATGAAAGCCTCCGGGATACCACCGTTTGTCGAGCGCATCGCCGCGCGGCAAACGGCCGCCGCATCGCGAAAGTGCATTACGCCGCGCGTCTAGAATACGCGATACCCTCTCGCACGGCATGGTGGCTCGTACGTGGGCATACAACCGGCCAATACGTACCGTATCGTACGTGCATGCCGTGCACGCAGCGAATACGCGAAGCAAATTCGTGCCGTAAGTAAAGCACGAGTACACGAGCTGGTACACGGTCGGGGGGGGGGGCCATAATCGTTAAGAGAACTCGCGACAAGATCTGCCAGAATTTGCATCGCCTCGTGCATTTAACGCGGAACGCACGCGGAAATAAATGGCACAAAAGGAAAAACGGCCATCTCGTCCTAGGATTACTCATGTACATGAGTCAGCCAGTGGGCTTTGCTATTGAAAGACAAAAAAAAAAAACACGCGAGGATAGATCAGCGAAAGAAAATGCAATCGCATTGGGGACTCTTTTTCATCAGCAGCCAGTTTCCAGTCTCACCTTCGGGACGCGAACGAGCGATTTTTTTTTTTTTTTTTTTTTCGTATTGCCGCGCCTTTACGAGACTTCTCCTTTCCAGACCAGAGACTCGATTGGCGATCGAACACGCTTTTTATGTGCATGAAGCGCGGCAACGGCAACGGCAACGGCAACGAATGCAAAGTGCTTTCGTTTCTATCGCGTCTCAATTCCCGATGCCCAGAGATGGCGCGAGCAATAAAAATATGCCAATACAAAGAGAGAAAAAAACAATGCGGTGCGGAGAATGGCCAAGTATATTGGAAACGAAGGCAGTCGCCAATATCGCGGACATACCTATCGTGGTTGAATTCGTAAATTACTATCGATTAATCTAGATGGTTTATCATATCTAATATCGAGGAAATATCGGTTTTTTGTCAGTGTTAAAAGTATATTAACTTCATGTACTAAAAATTGCTTCTTCTCTTTTCTTTTTATAGGAGAATAAATTATCCATTAAAATTGCAGAGGAGATAAGTGTCCGATATATTATAATTCATGTAGACTCTTTTAGTTTTTCATTCAAATTATCACTAAAAAATAACATTGCGATATATGCCTAAAAATTACCAACATATAATTTGATTTGTCTTCTAAATTGTTAAAGCAAAGGCATTTAATCATAAAAGAGGTTAATGCAGTCTTTCACGAAATTAAAGTCAATTTTTCCTATAGCAAAAGGTCGAAGAAAAACCATTACTTGTTATAACTTTTTAGTTTTCAACATGAACTGTTTTAAATTTCCGTTAAGTAAAAAGTTTATTTTTAAATAACTTAAAAAATGAAGTTTTGCTGCCTGCTTCTAGGTATGTGTAAAACTTGCGTATCATTTCGTAGAAATTCATTAACTATTGAGAGAATCTTAGTTTTATTTTTAATAATTCTACAGTTCTATCTAGCTTAAATGAATAATTTTGGCTATCTCTATGTTTAAATATTAAATGTTTATATAAATAAATTCTTAAGTATCTAACTTTCTCCAAAGAAAAATAAAAAAGTTGCAATATAATGAACGTTTCAAACGAATGATTTTATAATATATTTATTTAACAATTTTACATTTAAATTTGCATTTTTCGTTATGATAAACAATTTGCGTTCCCTAATAAGAATTCAGTTTTTCTGTGAAATACGGTATTTGATGAAAAACAGACTTTTATAAATTTTTAGAAAATCTTTTCAAAATTTACATATACAACAAATGAATCGTTTTAATTATGTTTAATTTTTTCCTTTCTGCCGATCAACATGTTTCAGAAGTGTATTGCTGAAAGTATTAGGTATGGCAGAGTGCCGTGGTAGTACTGTCAATAACATCATACATTTCGATATTGTAATTTCGTGACGAATGAGTTAATCACTGAGTGAACGCATTATCGTCGTTATCACAACGAGGCAAGAGAGGCATATAAATTTTACGTTACGCGAACGGGCGCAAAATGTGCGCAATAAAATTTCGTTACAGTGCATCAGGCGCGTCACGGACTAAAACTGTCCAAACAAAATTAATATTTGACGCAATAAGCGAAGCGTAATGTGTATTTTGAAGTAATGTGAAGCGAATTGTAATCGCACCATGTCGTTACGTCTCATATCGACGGAGCGACGGAGCTGCCGTCGATTCGTTGATATTGAAATAAACTCCGCGTAAACGATTTTTTTAATATCCCGTGCGTCGACGTACGATGTGCGCGATTCCCGGTTCGCCGGCAATCGATTTTACGATGGGCCAAATGGATTTTAAAATTGTTTATCAAAGCGGCCGAATGCACAAACGCTGTGCAGAAATTAAAATTCGCGATTTTAAAAAGCGATGCGGTTAATTTTCCCTTTCCTTTTGGCATTACATATATGACATAAGCAAAATCTTTTCTCCGTGAAAAAACAAACAAAACGATGTTTACACTTTATTAATACGTAAATATAAGTATAAACTTAAAATAACAAATTTTTCGAGAGGTTTTTTTATATAAAAAAATTTTTATCTAAAATTTTCATATAAGCTAAAAATTTTTTTTATATGATCTGCGTTATTCTCCCAGTAAGTTGTACAGACAGCTCTAGATTAAACGTTTAGAACGGCTAGAAATATAATACGAGGCGATATATTGCATTAGTCGGGCGAGGCTGTTTGTATAAATGCGTCACATTATTAAACGCGAAAAATTAGACGACGGCGACGCGTGGTTGGGAGAACCTCCATGTGAAAACAGGACCGACTCTAGGTAGGTAATTATTTTTTAAATGTGTGACGGAAGAGGCGGAGGTAGGTTGTCCGAGGAGGGGGGGAGGGGTCTACATCGGGTTGACAGGAAAACTGAACCGCGCTGACTGTGCATAAGAGTGTGCGTGTGTATTTCCGTACATATGGTACACGTGCACGCGTACCTGTTTACGGACAACTGCCCGCATGCGCACGTGTGTGTGTGTGTGTGTGTGTGTGTGTGCACGCGCGCGCGTGCGAGAGAGAGAGAGAGAGAGAGAGAGAGAGAGAGAGAGAGAGAGAGAGCACAGCTGGTTAAAGCGGTGGCGAGAACGAAAGAGTATATGAAAGAAACGTTAATTATCGCATTTACTAGCTAGCCAGACGTAAAATGTATCGTGGCTCACGGCATCGCGTTCCGAACGCGAGCAGCAAGGCAGGGCAAATGTGAAACATGGAGTTCCCGCTGCCTGCGAACGAAACAATACGTTTGCTCAATGAAAAATTAAGCGTAAACGAATTACGGTCAAGCCTGGCCTTGGCTGAAACACGCGGGAAAAATTGTCTCGTCGTTTGCATTACCACCGACATTCCCGAGGATGTATTTACATTCCAGCCGGTTCGACGGTTCTTATCAATTCTTTGGACGTAACCCGGCTGTCCCGTGGCCTGCAATGCGCGAAGAGCATCGCGTTGCCTGGCGCGAATAGAAACGAGGCTGAGTGGAGCATCGACGCGAATGACATAGAAGACTGAAGCAAAATAACGTAATAAATAAGCGAAATTAAATCTCTGAGACGTATTTGAATATTCAAAATATTCCTAATATTTTTTATCTTTACATTGGATTATTTTAATTTAAAGGAATTTAGGTAAAATCTCGATCTAATCTCATCTCGAAAATATAAGAATGAAATATTCGCAACGCTAGTTTAAAGAATCTTGCTCACACGTTCCGAAACGACATTTTGACTAACATGCACGATAAGCACGATAAGTGCCATCTCGCTTAATGGCCGTTTTAATTTTCATTAATCCGATTACCGAATTCCGAGCACGTTAAATGCTTGAATAACGGAGTAGATACGTTTAAATTTACGTATGATTCATAAGTGTTAGATAGATTATTATCAATTTTGCAATAAAATTTAATGTTCAAATCGCGCCATAATAAAGGCAGCTTTAATAACATTCTGCATATGTACATCTCATTGTTCATTGTCATCCAAAATCTATTTCAGGAGATAAATAATAACATAATCAATTGTTTGCTTAATCAATTTTGAACGACAAATAAAAATAATAATATGGGATTTGCAATATATATTTCCAAAAACCTCTTATCTATATATCTATATATTCGCTCTTCTTTCATAAAGTAAAAATAACTTTTTCAGTGTGCAACGGTGACAAGTTGATAACAATGCGATTAAAAATTAATTTAAAATAGTTAAATATCATAATTATTTTTACTAAAATATTAATTTGACCTATAGGAGATTCGTGGAGAACTATTGAAAGATGCACGGGAATAGCTAGTGTATCATATTTTATATGAAAATGAAGTGCCTGCTTTACCTTAGAGCTAGTACCTTGAGCATTCCATAAAATGTCAAGATCTGTCTTTCTCGTCACTGTTTCACGCCAAGTAAATCTAAACGCGTGTTTATGAAAGTGACAGTGGGTCGACAACGGAGCCACGCTTCTCAAACAAATGGAGTTCTTGATGCGCGCTCTTACATGCTCGTAAGTAAGGCTGACATAAAACGGGCCGACCGTACTTTATTGCCGCATTAGAACTCGTTTTACGCTTTCCTCGTAGCCCTCGTAGAAAGTCAGCGATATCCGGTTGCTGGCAGTGGCCGCCCCGAAACACGCAGGCGCGATGTTATATCCAATAGCCAGGGCAATACTTCAATCGGGAACAATACTGGAAGGAAGGACGTTTTTATGGCGTTCAATGTATCGCGATTCCACCCGCCTCCTCCTCCTCCTCCGTGTCCCGTGGGAAATTTAAAAAAATCCCGGACCTTACGCAGCCAGCCCAGGCGATAATGGCAATGCGTACATGGCCATTCGTCTTTTCAGTCCGCCGTTACTCTTGGCAAGGCAACGATTCGCATCGTGAATCGCGAAATTTCTCGGGGGAAGACAGCGCGTATGTAGCAAGATCAACGCTTGCATTCCCGACACAGCAATGTAACGCTACGAATTTGCTACGAGTTTCTGTTGCTGCGAGCAACAAAATTTAAATAATTACCTCGAAAAAAATAGATGCTTCAATGAGTTTTTCTTCAATTTTTCTTTAAATCGCGGATACATAAAGTCGGTAACAGTAGATTTTCCGACTTGTTCCAAAATATTTTGGTGTTATTTGTTTGATCAACGTGAATTAGAATTCTACAGAGATTAAAGGCAATCATTGTCAGTTTTCATGCGTTTACCTTGGCGTGAAGAACACGAGAGATATAGACTGCGTTACGACGAGAAAGGAAGCAACAATGGAGCAATCAGTACGTGGGCGTCGTTTATATACGCTACTTCGTGCGGACGCTCGTAAACCGTCGAAATACAAACTTCCGGTAGACAACGAATGTACCAGCCGTAAAACCTAAAAGGCGAGATTGTGCTACTACAGTTTGCGGTGATAATCGCCGAAAGGAGACAAAGCGAACAACGCTGTTCTTTAATGCTGTTTTATACACGCAAAAGTGTGTATCTTGACAGGTGAAGAGTCACGGTGCAGGAAGTGTAACGTTAAGCTAAATTCAGATCCGACACCTGTCAACATCATATCTGATGGATGTTGACTGGCGGAGTGCGTAACAAAAGAGAATATTTATGTATGTGGAAGAAACGTCGGTAAAGGTTAAACTTCCAGCAAACAAGTGCACGGATAAAACTTCAGTATTTTATTAAATGTGACGTGTACAAATGTGAAGTACAAATGAGATGTATACTAAAGCGAATCGACTGTGAGATAAATATAACAATATTAATTAAAAATTTTAGAATTTTGCTTAAAATTTTATATATATATATATACGTCTAACAAAATTAAATATTATAAAGTATATCTTTCTCTGAGACTTTGCGCAGAAGAAATGTTAAGAACAGAAATAAATATTAAATTTTGGAAATGAAAATTCAGAATAACATTAATTAATATGAATAACTGTATGAGGTTTTAGTGGCAAGGTTATACAATCTATGATGTTAATATTTTATATAAAAATATATATAATATTAAAAAATAAATAGCGCGCGCTTTGTACTGTTCTAGTCATAGTAAGAAATTCATTAAAGTTAAAATAGTCAAGTATGGAAATTTGTAAAACTTTCATTTTCAATTAAGTTTTTAATTATTCCCTAATGGTCTAAATTCTTATAAGTACATCGTGTTTCGATCACGCTGTTAGAAAGATTACTTTGGGTTAGTATAGAGAATTCAAAGAAATAATTAAAAATAAAAGCAACAAGGGTAGAGAGAAAAAGTAGGAGAGAGAAATAAGGTGTCTAAAAATTGCGCTACTTTTATACTATATATTTAAAATTCAAGATTAAATAAAAGTTCTTAAAGAGTCAACATTTTTTTGTAATAAAGAATGCATTGTAAAGAAAATGTTTTGATTTAATACGAGATTGTGTTGAAGATACAAACATTATGTCAGTATACACACGTATATATACACGTATGTCATTAAAAAGATTAATACCAATCAATACATCACGCATAGTGTTTAGCGGTTTTGCGTTTAGCCGTGTCGTACAAATAAACACGATTACGTGAGTACTTGAATATGTTACGGTAACCGAATCGGATAAATCAATTCCCGTGTGTATGCGTGAATGCGAACACAATACGATAGTCGCTAACGCGACAAAGTGTGAAACACAATACAGAAATTCCTGACTGTTCAATAAAAACTTTTATATGTTCATTAAAAACCTCTTACATACTGCTTATATTTTTTAATATAGAACACAATATATATAAAAATGACAATATATATAAAATGAAAAATTTAAATAAACATACGCATATATATTTATATATTTTTATATACGCATATATATTTATATATATAAAAATATATAAATATATATGCGTATGTTTATTTAAATATCTACTTAGAAATATTTATTTAACAAAAAAAAAATATATATATATATATACAGGTATTCTCAAAATTCAAGGATAACAAGAATATAGTGATGAATTAATTTATGAAAGTGTTTGTCATCTTTTTTTAAATTTATAAATATAAAGATTTAAAGAGTATAATCGATATCATAAATGTTAGAATCATCTAACTGTGTATCGTACATATAATAGTATTAGTTATTGAATCACCGACACTAAACAAAGCATAGCTGTTATTCACATATCTAATACCACTACATGCACGACACACGGACATATAACTCTTTACTAACGCTTATGATTGATTACATTTTAAAACTTGTATATTTAAAAAGTTACTTAATGTTAAAGAGATGGCATATATTTTCATCAGTTAATTTTTTATTAACTTTTATGCTGCAATCTGATCTTTAAATTTCGAGATATCCAATAAACAAATGTATCTTGATATAACAAATATATCAAGATACATTTATTTATTATACATATATTTTTCTAAAAGTACCTGATTTATAAAATCTCCATTTAATTTGTAACAAAAAAAAATATCATCGTGTAAAACAAAATAAATCGACATCATCGATGTTTTAACAGTAATATAGTGAATAAAATATTACGTCGCAATAACAATCGTGTTTAACAATCATTAAAATATATTCATATTCTGTATCTGCAAAGAATAAGAAGCCTATATAATACAACATTTCAAATTATTTCGCAAGATAGTTTCATTTCTATACACAAATAAATAATTCCGCATAAGACACATGATACTCACTTTTCTCATCGTTAGCATCGCGGCGACTTCTCGATTCCTTTCCTCCTCAATGTATTTGTAAGTCAGATATTCATTTTTTTTTTATTACAGTCGCAAAATTGCGAAACAAAACGGGAATAACATGACACATTCGTTATTTCGACAAATATCGATAGACGGTGATCAATGATCAATGCTAGCTGCCAGATTCAGAGAGAAATTGTTGTCCATTCACAATATAATTAACCAACACCAAAACAAAACAATCGTGAATTCACTCGCGAACAATACGCGACGCGTTTATTCGGGAACCAGAATCTTCTGACGGAGATCGTTATCGATCATGACTGCCGCGAGCCACGTTTGATCGCAATGAAGCGAATTAATCGGCACCCTCGAACGGAATCGCACGGTCGCCTGGTAAATTCATTCTGCACTTCCGGGCTTGCTAGATTATATACGACGCGCTCCGGCATGAATATTGCGATTAATGACGTGGCGTTGGTGATCGCAACAGTGAAACGCAAGGATGCCGACAATCATGAAAATTCATATCCGTAGCCAAGTCGAAATGATCGTCCGTCTCGATTGATCCGATAACTGGTGATTTTCTCGATGCTCCATTTTCATTCGCTAGTGCCTATATCAGATATTAGAGATTAAGATTGAGATTAGATTGGAATCTAACCAAGCAGAGAAAAGGAAAAACTAATTTTAAGTTCAGTGACTTTTCCTTAGATTGATCAAATTTCAATCTAATCGCAATTTTAATCTCCGATCGGCGGGCTTAATATTCGCAACGCTCGTCGGATGAACGAGTGATCGTGAACTGCGTGAGATGCGTTCGAAATGAGTAAGAAAGATAAAAACGGACCAATCGCGATTCAATTGCGCGATGACAACGTTCGATACGAACTGGTCACTTGATGTCAAAATCTGATTACGTGATCGCGCGAGGCGACGCAGGAAAATTTTTATTTTCCGTACGACATGTCATATATATAGAAGGAAATCGTCGTTGAGATTATTAATTATAGTGAAATGTTATTATAAATCGAGCTCCGAGTTCGAATTAATGTTATTCTTTCTTAAATATCTCGTTCCCCGTTTTCGTTCATTTTGAACTTTTCTCTTCGGCGACTCGACGCGCGGCGAGACGCGGAGAAACTTCGCGGCGCGGCAAAACTTTCGCGCGCACGATGATCCCGGGCATACTTGGCCGTGGAAACGAAGACGCTTAGCGTATATGGAGAGGCTCGTAAAACCACAACGATACCGCGCACGCAGTTTATGGCTACTTTAAAAAGAATATACTCGGACTCTTTCTCGCGCTTAATCGCATGAGGCAATGAGTACCCGCGATTGTTGGTTACGAGGCGACGACGGAGAGAACATCGAGTGGGGCGGGGCAGAGGAAGGAGGGGGGGGGGGGAAGGAAGGGATGGTCGCGCTAGACGCTAGCGAGGCGATTCTATTCCGTTCGGTCGTAAAGCCAATGCTGACATCCGATAAACAACACATCGCCGATGCGCAGAAGTCACGACGGCGATGTTACGGCCGCCGTAAAGAGTCGTTTCCGCGAGACGTAATGAGTACAAACGCGCCGTGTCCGATCCGGCGTGTGGCAAGGACTTTATCAGGATCAGAGGTGTATGCGGATTTCGCAACGCATCCGCGCGTATCATAACGACCGGCGTGATGAAAATGTACGGCAGCTGATCACACGGTCGCATCGCGATATTCACGAGACCGTCATTTCCGCGAAAGTATCTAAAGCAATCGGACTATCGGAGAATAATAATCATAAATAAGAAGGGAGCTCCGCACATTGTGAATGATATTGACACAAAAGCCGATACGAACCGAGAAGAAAAACCGATTACGCGAGGAAATGTAAAGTTTTCAAAGAGAAAAGAAAGAAAGACGATAACTGCTGTGTCTCTTTTGTTATTTCATTTCTTTCGCAAATATCAGCCAGTTATGTAAAGTTTGCGCAAAATGGCGCAAATAATCAAACTAAATATTTTACAATGTCACGTTCGCTGGATATAACATGCTTCTTGATATCAGTATTTTACGGAAATTATAATCACATTATAATCACGAAAATAAAATCGTAATGTATAATGAATTTGTTTTCGTGCTTTGTTTCGTTTTTTTGCGATGCGAATACAATTATTCTTATTCGGACGAATCAAAACAGCGAACTGAAAACAAACTGAGGAAAATTCGAACTCGACTGGTTTATTATCATATCAATCGTGAATGATGAAAAAATTTTTGAATATTCAATGGAAAAAGAATGACATGGAATGAATGTCGTAATGGCACGTCGTATAAATTATAAATTATTCTAGCAGGTTTGCCTCGCAAATGACAATATAAAAGCCTATCGGTGTTTAATCTACAACGATTCATTACTCGAATACAACGAACTGGGGAGGTTGTGGAACAATAATCATAAATGACACGATAGTAAATATCAATGTCAGGCTATAAAAAAAGTGTATGTATCGCGGCGAACATACATAGAAGCGTGAAACAAACGCGTATTATATGCGTGGTAAAAAAGCGAGTTAACGCCCATCGAAAATACACGCTATAACGATCCGTGATGGAATTTACACGCAATATAGGTACGACCATACCGATTACCATACATTCTTTATTCTAAAGGACAGTTTATTTCCTTTATTTCAAATAGCTGTCTTTTAGATTTATTTATTTATTTTTTTTCAAACTTAATGTTGTCTTTTATTTTAACGTTTTATTCTTTCTTTACTCTTTATTTTATTTAGTTCCTTATTTTACGAAAAATTCTTTTCTAATTAGTGTTTCAGTGTCGTGTTCTATTAAATTTTTAAAATATAATATACAAAATATAAATATATATAAATATATATAAATAATTTGTCTTGCGTTAATTATATTTTTAATTTTTTAAATTAAAGTTATTGAGATTATATTCATTTTCATTTTTTATTATTTTGAACCTATTTCAAATTTAAATCAAAGGTTTATTTCAATACAGTCGGACTAATATCAAACTCAGAAAACTGCATAATATCTTTTAGGATATTACGCAAGAAAATTTCGTAATACGCAGATTCCTGATAGTTATTGCTTGGAAACACGTAGGAACAAAGCTCTAAAAATTTCAAATTTTGTTTCTTTTCCTTAATTCTTTATTTTCTCAAAGAAAATATAGTCATTACTTTTTATCCCATCCAAAAAAAAAAAAGGAAACGGAAATAGACATAATGTATATACGTACGCACGCACGCATGCACACAATTATATGGAAATAGAAAAGTATACACACAATTAATACTTTCAAAACAATTGTTGGAAAAATGAACTTTAAACGGAATGACGAAAGAGAGTGGAGGAGGCCGCTTCAAGGCACGAGTGGCGGTAGAAGCCCAAATAAGAAGGCAGGGTGTGCGTCACGGCGGGACCCGACCACGAACCAGTCGTGAAAATTCGTAATTATTTTTGCGAAAAAATACTACCTCAGCCAGGAATCGAATCTGGATCTCCTGCTCTCCGGGCAGGCATCTTATCTCTTCGACTACCGAGGCATGTGATGATATTTATCGCAAATAATGTGTTTAGAATAACACGTCAACAATACAATGATACACATATATATATGTATATTACAATAT
Organism: Pogonomyrmex barbatus; assembly: GCF_055798465.1. Classification (NCBI taxonomy): domain Eukaryota; kingdom Metazoa; phylum Arthropoda; class Insecta; order Hymenoptera; family Formicidae; genus Pogonomyrmex; species Pogonomyrmex barbatus. The sequence goes on from NW_028297119.1 coordinate 2,361,852, forward strand.
ACATATATATTATACATATGTGTATTCTCTCGAAGTTCAAAATTTTGGCTCTAAAATTGTGGCTAGTCGGGTATAAAGTAACGGAACTATCATCGTAATCTCTCGGGCGGGATACTCGTATAATCTCGATTAACCCGCGCCTGCCTATGGCGGACTCGGTTGATTTCACTATACTATTATACTTCGTGTCTCGCCCTTCGAGATTACGATGATAGATCTTTAGAGCCTACCAACAATTTTTGGATGACGTAGAATTCCAATCTATTTGAATTGGTATATTACTATTTTCGTAAGAAGAGGCTTACTCTCTCTCTTTCTCTCTCTTTCTCTTTATTATTATTATTGTTATTTTTTATGGTAATAGTACTTTAGTTGCAAAGTCCTGTTCCTGGGAGATTATAGAAATCTTTTATAGAAATTAACAAATACTTTCGAATTTGAAGACCATCTCGCTACTCTCTTTATCTTCTGAATGCTGACTCCTTTTTCATAGGTTTTGGATGTTAATGCGTGCCTGATGTTATGTGCTGTGAATCTCTTGTCCATTCCGCAAACAGGCCTGCTCTTATTCATCGGCTTTTAAGCCGATAGGTATCTTTCAGGCCTAATAGAATATCTTCTTTTACGATCTTGTTTCTGGAAAGGTTTCTGGAAAGAAATGAACAGACCATCTTCTCCCTTTCTTATGCACCTGATCAATTCAAGGTAATGTAATAATGTTCCCGCGATACATAAAGTAGGCCTTTTTTTGAAGAAAGGAAGCTTTAGGATTGATGTTTTCTGTCTATTCCAGATGATTTTAATCTGGGATCTTAATATTTAATCCATGATTAAATTTAGTGATGTTCAAGATCTTAATTGAGGCGAGTGTCTGTAATCTATGAGCTATACCCAGCGTTAATAATAGTACCAACTTGTGAGAAAGTTGTTTCAGGCTCAGCGAATCTAAATGGAATCAGCTTTCCAATTTTTTTAACACTGGGTCAACATCCCATGTCGAATCGTATCTCGGTCCATTTGGTCTTGTTTTCGAACTCCCTTTACTAAAATTTTCTGATTAGCTCATTAGCTTCTATATCTTCAGTAGCTATGATTGCTAACGCTGCTCTTGCTGAATTCAATTTGCTCCTTCCTGGTATTTTCATGTTAGGAATTTTAACACATTAGCTCCTGACACCTCGAATGGATCACCTTTTTCTAACTTAAAAATTCACCAAAATTCACCAAAATTTTAGCGTGCTATTGTATTGTTTGATTATTAAACGTTCCCAAACTTTTAATATCACGTCTACTGTTTCTTTTGATGCACCTTTTCGTCTAAAAGTTTTACTGATAACCTGGCGGTAATCAGGGTAAGTTTCGAACCCAATGGGTGTTGTTACGTTCTGATGACGCGGAAAGATGAGGTTAAAAGACTATTATTCGGATTAAACTTGAGATGCTTCCCTGTAGTTAAATTTTTGAATGTTGGGAATCATGCTTGACTAGTCTATAAGGATATAGCGACTAGTATATCAGTAGCTTTGTCATTTTTAATTTTCTTGAAGACTCTGGCAATTATACTAAATGGTAGGAATGCGAAATTTAAGTCTGACCAAACGACGGTAAAAGCATTGATAGTCACAGCATCTGGATTCCTCTCCCATAAGTAATAAGCCTTGCACTTTTTGTTATTTTTGAAGGCGATCTATTTCAGGTTCTCCGAACATGATATCTATTACGCATAATTTCCTGGAAGGCATAATCTGACAATCTCCATTCCGTATCTATATTGCTTGTTCTCGACAAAAGGTCAGCTTCCTTATTTTCTCTACAAGCAATATATTCAAATATATTTCGCGCAATATATTTCGGCAAATACCCAAATTTTTCGAACCTCGCACCAATCTCAGAATCGCTTAGCCATATCCATATGTAGATAATCAACTTTGTATGCCCAGCCCCCGCCCAGCTTATTTATGTAAGACAAGGCGTGTATTATCTATTTTTAGTAAAATTTCGCATTTTGAAAGGTCTAGCAAAACTTTGGAGTGCGAGAAGTGCTGCTTTCAACTCTAATTGATTTATATGCAATTCTGATTCTTACGAACTCCATCGACCACATGCACTTTGATCGCTACAAAAAGCATCCCAGCCTATACTCGCATCCGAAAAAATTTCCTTTTTGAAACATATAGTTTTAAATCTTTTTTGACGAGCTTATTATATTCTTTCCATCAGTTCAGGTCTCCTTTTATATATGCTGGAATTTTTATTTATTTCTGTGTCGAAATCTAATAAATCCTTTTTAATGCTTTTTATACACATTTAGCCCTCTCTAATAACTTAATATATAGCATACTGTATTTAATGCCTGGGCAACTTGCTACTAAGGAATCTATAAATTGGGCAAAATCTCGAATAGTACATACTTTTTTCTTTTCAAGAAACCTGCGAACCTGATCGAACAGACTAGCCGCTTTTCGCTCTGGCAACTCTATTGTCATATTCACCGAGTTCAAGATAAATCCCAGATACATGCATTTTATAGCTGGCATCAAGTTCGATTTTCTTATGTTAATTATAAATCTTAACAATTCTAAAAGTTTACACGTGGTTTGAATATTTACTTGACACGCTAATATCGTTTTATCTAGATATAAGATATCATCAAGGTAGATGATTGATAAAAATCCCTGTGCTCTTAGTGTACTAATTACTGGCTTCATTATTTTGATAAACTCAAGGACTCGAACTAAAGCCAAATGGGAGACAAGTAAACTCAAAGAGCTGATTATCGAAGGCGAAACGAAGAAATTTTCTATGTTCCTTGTGTATAGAAACAAGAAAATAAGTGTCTTTTAAATCGATTGTAGCCATGTACATTCCGATTTCTAATATTCTGCAGGCAATTCTAAGATCTTCCAATTTAAAATGCTCCAATTGAACGTTCAGATTTTTAAGGTTTAAAATAAACCGATGATTGCCGCATCTGTTTTCCGCTAGGAAAAATCTCGAAACAAACTGACCGCTTGTCGCTTCACAGGGAACAATTGTGTTGATTTTTAAAAGACGATCTATCTCTTTCTCTCTCTGGATTTGATGTTCGAATTGAGATCCTTGTTTCATGGGAGATAAACCTTTTTGGGTATAAATTTGAAGGATATCTAGTAATCTTTAATACATTGTAAAATAAACGAATTAGACGTGATACATTTCCAGGAATCAACAAACTTGATAGTCTGCCCGCTATCTTTTCAATTTGATTTCCCTCAGATTCTAATGAAAACATATATGGTCCCGCGATACTGAGTTGATCTCGGGTAACTCGCTCTCTTCATGGGTTCCGATGTTGTCAGCTTCCTCTGCTATTGGGGGGCGAGACTTAAAGCCCGTTAGTATTGCTTCTTTGATACCGACGGGCCCTTCCAGTTTACTGGCCTGAGTGGTAATTGTTTCTGCATTCTGATATCTTGTCCTATTCTATTTATCATTTTCATTTCTTTAATTCTCTGTCCCAAGTTCTCGCCAAAAAGATACTTATTCGTCTTCTTTTTTATCAAATGTTCCGTTTTGCTTCGAAACACCCGATAAAATGCATGCCTTTCGGGCTACTGTTTGGGAATAATGGATTTCGGCTATTAGTTTTGCCGTATCCCAAGTTTTCCAATATTTTCTTGGAATTCTCCGCTTTGCTTGATATCAATTCCGTGATGACCAGGACGAGGACTGAGAAGGCTGAGCCCACTGATTTCTATGTGTCATGAATATGAAATATCTATCTTTTTGTAGGATATTTGCATTTAAGGTACTAAGTTCTTGGTTAAGTAAGGGAGACTCCAAGAAACGATCGCCTGCCCTAGAATATCTGGCGAATAATTTATCCCTAGTCTCTTTTTTTAAACCTTCGAGAAGCCACGGATTCCAGTGATTAGTCAAACTAGCATGCATTACCAACTCATCTTTATTTTTTTGCGGATTCCTTTCCGATTTATAGAGTCTCTTCATCTAATTTAAAATCTTCCTCTTGTTCCCCCTGATTTTCACCGTCGTTCTAAATTATAAGGGGGAAAAGTACATCATCATCAGCAATATTTTGCTGTTGCCGATCCAAGACCGAAGCATTGTCAGCCGGTAGGTTTTCTTCGTGGTTTTCCGAAGATTCGAAGATTTTCTGAATTTCCTCTCTGACTTCAGCGACAATGGCAGAAGCCTTCACTAATTTACCTGAAATCCAAAAATTTTGTGAGACGATTTCAATGGTCCTATAAACGAAAGATGAAAAGAACTGACTATTCTTTTTTTTTGTCCTGCCTCTCGTATAGGCTCGAATAAGATCTCGGAACACGTCTTATCTCCTGTATAAGATCGTCCGATATCTAATTTCTAGATTATGTCTCGGTTCTCGTCCGTGCTCAACCTAATGTTTCAGATTTATGCCTTGACTTTCGATCGAAATCTCCTTCGTACTTATTTATTTGTTTATAGCTTTATTTATTTATTTAATTATTTAAATAATTTTTAGAGAACTATCTTGCCTCTCGTGCAAGCTCAGCCCTAGCTTCGGAACTTTGCCTCATTTCTCGTATAAGATTGTCCGGTGTATACTTAAGTGTCGACTCTCGTCCGAGCTCAACCTGATGTTTGAAATATATGTCTCGGTTCTCGGCCGAAATCCTCTTGTTTAAAACTTTATTTATTTATTTAATTTTAGAGAACTGTCTTGCCTCTCGTGCAAGCTCGGCCCTAACACTCGAAACACGCCTTATCTCTCGTATAAGATCGTCCGGTGTATAATTAGGCTATGTCTCGGCTCCCATCCGAGCTCATCCTTATAGTTGAGAAGAGATTTCTGTCTCGATTCTTGCCCAAATTCTTACCTATGTTGTCTCCTAACCTCTCCTTGAGGGATTGTAGAGATTGTAGAGAGCAGACGCGCTTTGACCAATTTTCCAGACCTCCTGTTCTTTTCCATATTTCCTCATTCTTCTTTTCCTTACTGTGTGATCTCTTTTTGCCTTTTCCCATTCTGAAGAATCTTCTTCTTTTTTTTTTTGCGACGAAGTTACCACTTGTGGCACAAAGAAAACGAGTGACAAGGAAAAGCAGAGGAGGCCGCTTCGAGACGCGAGCGGCGGTAAGTTCAAAATTTTGGCTCTAAAATTGCGGCTGGTCGGGTATAAAGTAACGGAACTACCAAGGGTAATCTCGAAGGGCGAGACACGAAATATAATGATTGTTTTTTTGATAACATCTTTGATTTTCGAATGTATCTTATATCAGGAACTGGAATTTCTCGTTTTTGTTTTAAATAACTTTTCGGACTGAGAATACGTTATATAGAATCATTTGAGTAATTCGAATAATGGACAGGTATATAGATAAATATATTCATCTTTCATCAATAATTGCACCTAATAATTTTGCATGATTTATGCCTGCGAAACATATTGCGCGGACGATACGAAATTTCGATTATATATTTTCAGACAATTTATGACTTAATTAGCGATCAATTTCACTTGTGTAGTATTACATAATGGTAGTGAGGTATCTCAATCGCTATTTCAAATTTCTCGATTAATAACAAAATGTCATTAAATATGGAACGGATCGATGGCAAGTTAAACAACTTTGCGACATGTTTAATTAATAAGTATGATTAAATTAGCTCCGCGTCGGATATTATCTGTATTCTGATGTTTGTCAACTGCATGATGTAAATTCGGTATTTCCGCATTAACTTGTTAAACTGTTTTACTTTGAGATTTATCCGATCAAAATTGATCAATCAAGCAACAATCACAACTTTAGATGTTGCATTCCGCTATATTCATCTTTAATTGTAATTCATGTAGTCGTATATTTATATTCGCTTTAGTTACAAAATGAGACACAGTCTAAACACGTGATCGTATATTATTTGTCATATAAAGAGCGAAGATATAGCCAGTGCAACAGGTGTAGCATCGTCACGGCTGATAGCTGAAACTGCCGCGCGATGATTTCCAAATTTTCTCTCGGAATCGTCGATTAAGATAATTTTCTGTGACGTCACCATGTTAAGTCGTTGTTTCGTCGCATCATCCTTTCGTCGCGATACAATCAAGAGCGCGCAGGTTATGTACGATTAACGTAGGGAATGCCGTGCAAAGTGCCGCGCGATTGTCGTGTCCCGGTAATTAGTGCGCGCGCGATCGTAATTAGCCTTGTCTCGCAAGTGTGAGTTGTGTGAGTGCCATAGAGAAGCAGCCTCGTCCAATCATGGGAGAAACAAGAGGAGGAGGAGGAGGCCTGGGAGGCATCGAGTAACGAGCAATCATGAGTGAGTAATTTATTATGCATCTATTTGTTACTTGCAATTTTGCATTATTTGTAACACGGATAAAATATCTTTTTATTTTATTTTATGATACTTATAAAATGTTAGAAACATGAAAAATATTTACAATATTTATATATATATATATATATATATATTAATTATTATACAATTTATTTATATATATTAATACACACACACACACACACACACACACACACACACACACACACACACACACACACACAATGTTTTCAATCCGTCCAATTTGACTTGTTGTTTTTACTATTTGTATCAAAATAAGAATTTTATTTATCCAATTTTATAAATATTTAAAATAAATTTTCGGAAATCTTAGAAATGTAATAATTTTTTAAATGCTTATTTGAAAGATGAATAAAGAATTTAATACGCGAAATAATTGTTTTTTGAAGTATTGATTATTTTGAATGTTTTTGCAATTTGAACATATTTGGTATGTTATAAATTAATACTTGTGTTGCAACTTTATTTTTACATATTGATAAGTAATAAATAATTTTATTGTAATTGTGAGATAATGGATTTTTTATCTCCTTTTCTCTTTCTTTCTCTACGAGTGATATTACAAGTAAATATTGTATCTTATACAGGCTCATTGCCTTAATTTACCATTAATTATCGTTGTATTTACTAACATGAAAGCGAAATGTAACAAAAATAATCAAAATAATTTCACGCAAAATTTAGTGAAAGATACGCTTTTGTAATGAAATTCAAATAGAGATTATAAATATGGGTCATAAAATTCGCGGATAATCAACGTGTTAATTTGTAACAATAATCATATTTTGCGTATAACGGCAACATTTATGTATATATAAAATATGTAAAAAATGTGAATATCGAAAAAATACAATAAATACAAAAGGTAATGTGTTGATTTAATCCATAAATTTTAAATTTCGCGGGATATTACGATGCAAATAATCATCAAAATGACAATATCACGAAAAAGAAAAAAATTGTAGTGGATTCGAGAATAATTTAAGTATCTTACAATGCGCAATAGAAAAGTTTTAATATTTTTCTGAAGTACGGAAACGAATCACTGTTGACAATATACCACTTTGGTATACGATATTAAAAACGATATACAAGTCCGAGAATTGAAATTCTTCGAATACCAACGAAATTCCATCGTTTTCGAAGTACACAAATAAAGTTTCATACGAAATCCAATCCTTACAAAAATCCATTTAATTTTGGCCAATATAATACAGTTGTTCGATACTTTTAATATTTAAAATAAATAATTAATCACTACCTTCCAATATTAAATTTCTATAAGGAAAACTGAAACTACTAAAGAAATGTTATATAATTTTGCATTACTTTCACATTATAGATGTTGTTGAATCGAAAAGAAATTTGGTCGTTGATGTTGGCTTTGAATATTAATTGTATATTTCAATTGAGTGGACTGTATAAATTCCTGTTATAAAAATCTTGCTCTCTTGACGTGTTATTCGCTCGCTTGTCTAGACTCGACTGACTAAAGATACACATTTTTAAATATATTATAAGACACATGGTATGTGTATTTGTTATCGATCATTAGTTATTGTCTTTCTAATGTGTTATTATATATTTTAAATCGTCAAAGTTTCGATGTTTGTTTCGTTCGCACAAATAACTGGGATGATCGTTTCTTATTTCTTGGATTTCAATACACACAATTCTATACATGCCGTCCACCAATTAATGTCAATTAATTCTTATACTATTAATCGCAAATTGATAATCGGTCGTCGGAAGCTTACACAGTTTAGTGATTGCTCGCTTACAATTTCCGCTCGCAGTTTTTAATGTTAACCACTCGCACTTTGCCATCTGTTCCCGCATGCGTTTCGACAACCCTTCCCAATTTCCATCTTAACGGGGGCAGATTTGAGTCTTGTATTAAAACGATATCGTCAATTGCTAAGTTGATTTTTTCACGCTGCCATTTAATTCTACCTTGCAGTGATGTTAAATATTCCGTACTCCAGCCAGAAATCTTGCGTGATTCTTTGAACTAACTGCCAACGGTCAAGTCTATTAATCGGTACATCGCTCAAATCTGCCTCCGCGACACTCGTTAATGCTTCGTCAATGATAAAATGACCTGGCATTAGTGGTTAGGTGAAAGTACTATGGGAGATGACAGATCGGACGTGAATTTAAGCATGCTTCGATCTGTGTCAAAATGATAGTTAACTCTTCGAAAGATTCTGATCGATGATACGTTTCAAATGAAATTTACAAGATTTTACGCCTGCTTCCCATAATCCCCCCCATGTGAGGTGATGATGGTGGAATGAATTTCCAATCGATTGGGGGGGAATTGGGGACGAGAAATTCGTCATCTATGACCCTGATCCTTTCTTTAATAAATTGTGATATTTCTCGAAGCTCGTTTCGTGCTCCGACGAAATTAGTGGCATTGTCGCCAAAAATACGCCGCGGACAGCGTCGACGTCCTACGAAACGTTTAAATGCGGCTATAAATGAACTTGAATTGAGATCGCTTACGGTTTCAATATGTATTGCCTTCGTGGAAAGGCAGATAAATAATGCTATGTATGACTTGTTAGTTTTTCTACCGCGGCCTCGATTAACCAATGTCATTATGGGCCTAGCAAAGTCTATTCCGGTCACAAAAAAATGGATGTCGAAGAACGACTCGATCCTCTGGCAATTGTCCCATTACTTGTGACAATGGCTTCGGATTGTTGCGAAAACAGATCATATATGCATGTGTACAATCTTTCTTGCTAGATTTTTTCCCCTTGATCGGCCAATATCTTTCGCGAATTGCGCACAACAGCGCCTGGGGACCGGCGTGTAACAATCTGCGATGTTCTCGCTCGAATAATAATTGTGTGAATTTGCTATTATGCGGCAACAGACTTGGATGTTTAGTGTCGAATGCTGCTGCAAAATTCTGAATTCTGCCGCTCATCCTGACGAGTCCGATTTCGTCCAGAAATGGATTGAGCGATGATAATTTACTGTATTTGATTTGATATCTCTCCCTGTTTTTAAGTCTGACATTTCGCTTTCAAAGTAAATCTTCTGCGTTTCTAAGACTAACAATTGAATTGTTCTATGCATCTCAGCATGTCGGCTGAAATATTATCGTAATTACGTTTTGCTCGAGTTAACTTGCAATTGCATGCGCGAATCGAAGCACCCATGCTAAAACGCATTGAAGTTTCGTTAATGACGAATAATTGTTTAATAATGTTAAAATTAATTGATTCGAGTTGTCAATATTTAAAAATACTCGCGATTCTGTTTTTTTGCTCCGAAATCAATAATGTCTCTTTCCTTTGGCGAGATGTCGATTGATTTTTGTATTTTTCAAATAATTCAAATTTTCAAATATTTCAAATTTTGATAGCCAGTCGGGCTCCTCCCACCAGAGCCTGCACTGTTGTAAATTTTTTGGATTAACACCTCGTGAAATCAAATCGGCAGGATTATCTTCGCTCTTAACATGATGCCAATACCTTGACGGAAGACTCGTTTGGATTTCCGCGATTTGGTTGGAAACAAAGGTTTTTTGGCGTGACGGATCGCCCGATATCCACGCTGGCACAATCGTGGAATCGCTCCAAGCGTGTATTTTTTCAAATTCGATTTTTAGAACTTCCCTCACATTCTTTAACAATCTAACTAAAATGACGGCGCCGCAAAGCTCGAGTCTCGGTAATGTGACTTGTGTTTTATTTTTTATTGGCGTAACTCGTGATTTTGAACATAACAGCGCGGAGTTAATGTTATTGTCTCGATCTATAGTTTGTATGTAAATACATGCGCCTTTATTAATACATCGCAAAACGCGTATAAGCGAATTCGATTTATATTTGTACTTGGAATAACTCTACGAGGAATTTGAATTATAATCACATCTCTCAAATCTTCCGCGTATTTATTCCATGCCTATTGTCAACGGTTCATCCCAATCTAAATTGGGATGCCCATGTTTCTTGCATAATTAGCTTCGCTCGTATTAGAATGGGACTGATTAGTCCTAATGAGTCGAATAATCTTAAGATGGCCGATGAAATTTCTCGCTTTGTTTTACTCGTGTTTGTTATTGATCGAATAGCGAACTCAAACACGTCTTGCTTCGGACATGTCAATTCAAACCTAATGTTTCTTTGACTTGTTTCATCGTCATTGAGCGCGATAGTCAACGATTCGTTTGATCGATCGATTAATTCTAGATCGTTTAAAATCTCTTTAGAGTTTGAGCGCCATTTGTGAAACTCGAATCCACCACTATTCAATAATAAATTTAATTGAGAAATTAAATTAATCGCGTCATTTTTACTAATTAACTCCGGTCAAGACGTCATCGACATACAGATCATTTAATAAAATCCTTGATTAAATTGACCGCTTGCGTTATTTGCTAAATGTTTAACACAGCGTATTACTAAGAACGCACGATAATCCGTATGTGACCGTGTTTAGTTTATATTCCCGAATAGGCTCGTTTATAGAAAATCGCCACAGAATTTGTTGTGATAATCTCGATCCTTTTCGTGAACTAAAATCTGTCGATACATTTTCCTTAAATCGGCAGTAATTGCAATCGCAATTGCAGTCTATAATCGTAAGATTGTTATGTTTATTATATTGTCTTGTAGATTTGCTCTCGTCATTAATGTATCGTTCAGTGAAATGACGCGGTTCTTGCCGAGCCGTCAAATACTACTCGCAACTTTCGTTGTCGTGCCAGACTCGCGCAATGCGGCCGTGATGCGGCAAATATATCGGATCTCTTGCGCTCGTTTCTTCGACTACTCTCGACATGTGATTTTATTGAATGTATTCCCGTATGAAATTTGAATACTGATGAATTCTCCATTTGTTTTAAATTTTCGTTCTAAATGTATTAATCTTTTCGTTGCTAGTTCTCTTGATCCACCAAGCTCTGTTTTATTTTCGCGAAAGGGCAACCTAACGATCGATGTCCCGATGAATCTCGAGAGACCGTGTTTTACAAAATGAGATTCACATTTTCGTTCCTCTTCCGACTCATGACGATACGTTTATTTACCGGATATTCCTCTAATTCCCAGAATCTTGATATTATATCGTTAATCGGGTGTTTGTATCAGTAAGCACGTATTGGACGTTTTGAATTTGAATGATCGCTCGATTGATTCGCAATTAAATGTTCCGAACCTGCGATTATCCAGCCCAGTTTGCTATTTTGTAGAATTGATAAATCGTCGCCAAGTTTGATTTTTTTCACCCTCTAATAATTGAAGAAAGAAGTCTCCCCGCCTACGAGTACGTCTATATTGCTGGGATTGTAAAACAATGGGTCAGCCAACTTAAGATTTTCCGGGATCGGCAATCGAGATAATTGAATTGAAAACGACGGTAATCCCTTCGTTATTCTTGGAAACGACCAAACAATACAAATTCAAACGTTGATTTGAAGTTCGCGATTTCAATTCGCAACCGACAACTCTGTGCGACCGCACACTTCATGTTGTTCAAACCGCTAACAGACTCGCAAACCTCGTCTAACTTCAAACCTAGCCTTTTGCATGCTGCTAAAGTTATAAAATTAGTTTCGCTCGCGCTATCTAATAGTACTCGCAACTGACAATCGCGGTCATTACTCCCCTTAGCGTTAACAATAGTCGACAAAAGAACGCGTTTATGCTTCATTTGTCCCTGCACACGACATACCGCCGGATTACTCGATGCCTCACTGGAGATGACCGATGTATCGTGCGTCGAATCTTGTCGAATGTTGCAGATCTGGTGCCACCAGGTATTTCGGTGGTGGTGTCTACTACTCTTTCGCTCGAGATCTTCGATATTGCTGATTTTTTTCGGTTGATGGCAAAGCGTGTTGTGCCGCTCCTCGCATTCTCGGCAAGAGTTGGATTTGCAGATTTTGAAACAAAATGATCGTTGCGAAGATAGTTAATACATAATTTTAATCGTTTAACTATCTGAATTCTATTCTCGACAGTTGAATCCAAGAATTGGTTGCAAAAGTAAATTAAGTGTTGCCCTTGACATAACACGACAGGTAACATCGCCCCGATTGAATCATTGTCGCTAATAATGTTTTGTTTTGCGTCTTTAAATAAAACGGTTGGTTCTTCTTACCGTCGCTTTTCTCGATAGTTCTCTCTCGACTTGCCACTTATACCACCAGAGCCCTCATTATAGAGCTCATGGATGTACGCTCTAAAATTTGGCATTGTCGTAGAAACTCGATCATCGTGTCCGTTGTTACTTTCTTCAATGCCTCGGCGTGTTTCTCCCAACGTCTCCTCGTAGTGTTGTTTCTTCAGATTCTTCTCGATGAGGTGAACGACCAGTTCTCCCCAGGATTCCAGGTGGGAAGGTTCATGGAATGCAAAATTCGTAGTATGTTTCTAAACTGATCCACGAGTTCACGAATCTCCCCGGCAGACTCTCAACGCACTCAGGGCAGTTCAAATAAGCACTGAACATGTCGGATGGCCCTCTCGTCGTCGTAGCGCTTCCTCAGCAACTCCCAGACAATCGTGTAATTCCGATCGGAGATCTCGATTGATTCGATCACTCGAGCGGCTGGGCCGATCAATGATCCCACTAAATATTGATGTTTTTGCACGTTCGATTATTATCGTGGTCATTAACGTTTTAAATGTGTCGGCGTATCGTCTCCATTCCTCAAAATTTCCGCTGAACATTGGTAACTTGATGACCGGTAACTTGACTTGAGGCTCACGTGATGTGCCGGAGTGCGAACCCAATCGTTCCAACATTCGATCCTGCTGCTCTAACATTCGCAACAGAGCATCACCGTCATTGGTATCGGTTGACCGCTCGGATAATCGTTGCATAAACACTATTTGCTGCTTCAAAACTTGTGTCAAGGCACTTTCACTAACCTGGCCTCCGTTGCCGCTCGAAGCTTGAATTGGCAGTTTCAACCTTTCTAGACACTGTAACAATGATGCTCTTGTCGCAAAATATCGATCCTCGAATTCCTCTTCTTCCGCCGCGTCTCGCTGCTCGTAATCTTCCTCGGAGAGTGCCGTCAAAAGTTGTTGCGAGATCGCTTGAAATTTGTTATATTTGTTGCTTCAGCCAGAGCTCGAATCCGCGATTCGATTTCTTCCTTGGAAGAGCTTCTCAAATCGTCAATCGCTCACTCGATTTACAAAATTTCTCGTCGACGTTACCTTGCCCTTGATGGCTCCTCTTTGTCTTCTTAACAATTCATCGTGCTTGTTAATGCGACTTGCTATCCGACTCGAAGGATCAGAAATGTTGTTGAATCGAAAAGAAATTTGATGTTGGCTTCGAATATTAATTGTATATTTTAATTGAGTGGACTGTATAAATTCCTGTTATAAAAATCTTGTTGTCTTGATGTGTTATTCGCTCACTTGTCTAGATTCGACTGACTAAAGATACACATTTTTAAACTTATAAGACGTACGATATGTGTATTTGTTATCGATTATTAGTTATTGTCTTTCTAATATTAGTGTTATTATATTTCAAATCGTCAAGGTTTCGATGTTTGTTTCGATATTTGTTGATACACATTTTTAAACTTATAACACGTACGATATGTGTATTTGTTATCGATTATTAGTTATTGTCTTTCTAATATTAGTGTTATTATATTTCAAATCGTCAAGGTTTCAATGTTTGTTTCGATATTTGTTTTCGTTCGCACAAATAACTCGGATGATCGTTTCTTATTTCTTGGATTTCAATACATGAATTCTATACAATAGATTTATCATAATATATTTTATTATCTCGATTTTATTATTGGACTTATATTACGTCCCAAATCACGGCCGTACTTATCTTACCACTAGTGTTTATCACGTATATTTTCTCCACATAATAGTTTGATATGACCGTAGATTTTACTAAAAGTCCCGAAAGACTATTCTGCCCCAGGTCTCGCACTGCCCTCGAGTTCCTGTTCATAAAAACGAGGTTAATCAGGACTCAGGGAATACACATTAGTCATAACAGTGCGCAGTAGGCTACGTTGGATGTATGGGTCATTAATAAAAGTGTTTAATTGCCCGGGGTTACCACCGATAGACGACAATTAGTAAGACAAATTAGGTATTCTCGGTGGACAACCGACGAAAATACACACGTCCGAGTGCGTTACCCTTCCGTTAAGCCCGCTCATCATTTCGTCCTTTTTCTAGCTGTGAATCTCGCGTTAGTTAAGGTACGCGAATATACGTATATATATATATATCACCGCGGACTTTTTGCTAGACGACGAAATTTATCGCGGGAGAGTATATTAAATGGCGAAACTCCAACTCCTAGACGCAGAGAGAATTCAACGAGTTTGAGATGCATGCCGCCAGTGCAGTTTGCAGTTTATGTAAAGCCGGATCTAGGCCAATGAGCGCGAACAAACATAAACGAATAACTTGTTTCAAGAAGTGCGAACGACGTTTCGTCGGCGTTTAAGTTGCTCGTTCGTGTTTGTTCTCATCCGTTTGTTTGATCCAGATCCGACTTAAAAGATTGTTACTATTGTTACTATTGTTATTGAAACCGTGCGTCCGTATAGGAAAATTAATTTCATTCCCCATATCGAATAAAAGAAGAGAGAACTTATTAGACAACAAAATAACAGAATTCGAAATTTTCGGGAATATTAGGCATCTGACAACTAACATGCGGAATATGGCGTGACTGTTGCACACTTTTGACAAATATATTTGTCAAAAGCGATATTCAAAATAATTTGCCCAAGTAGAAAAATGTATAAGAAAAATTAGCTAGTTTTTATTCTTTTGAATTTTTTTTGGACAGTAACTATCCAATAACTGAGAAAATTTTTGTTGGATAATACTAGCCAATAACTAGCCAGAAACTACCCAAAAATTAGCCAAGTCAAACTAGTAAATGCTAGTCAGTTTCTGGCCAGTAAAACTCGGAATGTTCTGACTAGCATTTTCTAGTTAATAACTAGTCAAAAATTAGCCACATATAACTGGTCGATAAATGCTAATTTTTGGTCGATAAATGCTAGTTTTTGACCGGAGTAAAACTCTAAATATTCCGACTAGTATTTTTTGCCTAACAATTAGCCAGAAACTAGCCAGATTAATCTGAAAAAAAGGTCAGGAAAAGACCAGAAATTGGTCTTGGTTTAATAATTGACTAAAAACTGAAATTTACTATCCAGTTACTAATCAAATAGAAGTCGCCCAAAGTGATCAGAATCAAACTGGCCAGATACTGGCTAGTAACCAGAATTCTTGGCCAGTTTCTGATTTGTTTTCTACTTGGATATTACTTACGTAATTCTTTATTATTATTGACTATAAAAATATTATCAGTGAACAAATGATACGAGCTTAGAATTGGAATATAAAATCGTAAGAAGACTCTGTAACAAAGGCAATTTAAAAAGTAAAACACATATATATTTTTTAGCCAAAAGGAGGACTTAGAGAAAAAGTTATCACACATCAAGAGTGGAAAAGAAAGAGGGAGAAATTTTAATAAGAATTATGAATTTGCGTACATTACGTTGCGGTAAAATTTAGATGCTTTTAAATCGCTGCTCGTGTCAATCAATTGCTATCGGGAAAAATCGAGAACTGATGATTAACGATGAGCGATTGTAGGAACAAGTATTTCTGAAAGTAGCACAAGAGAGCAGAGTATTTCTCGGAGGAAATTCCATATAGGGGTACGTTCTATAAAGTCATTTGATTCTAAAGTCTAGGAATATCTAAGCTTCGCACGTATGTGCGATCGCCCGCATGTGTATACGTCGACGAGTTCAAATGAGGTACTCGGGAACACGTGTGGCGCCAGCCGGCCAGTTACGCCGGCACTTTTACGTTCGTGCATTCTCGGCAATAATGTGCGACGAAATGGCGGTCACTAGAACCGATCGTCGCCCTTTCGATTTTTCATCGTTCGCAAAATGCGTTTCTCGCCGCTCTGATTATCGTCATATTTTCAAATTCCTGATGCGTACGAGCGCGTGATCGCTTTAACGCCATTCTGGATCGCGCCAGCTGTTGTCGCTCGCCTTTATCCTCCTTTTTTTTCCATCAGTCACTTTTTTTTTTCATCAAAATTGAACTAATAATTGTCGCGAATTATAACAGGATTCATCATCGACTTTTTGTAAGGGGAAAACGAACGTGAACGAGATAAATCGTAAGCGTAGGCGCTACACTGAATATTAAAAATATTACAATACAATATAAATTAACTTTATTACCATTCGTGCACGCGGCGATGTTTTTTTTTTTTTTTATCCAGATTCTCAATTCTCGAATTTGATTATATTATGTTGTCGCACGCGTTGCGACTGCTAACGAGAGATTGTTGTTGCATAGCCAGCTGTGAAATTTTAAACTCTTCATTTAATCATGTCTTGTCGTACAACTTTATAAACTACTTGGTCAGAGCGGGAATGCTGTTAAGCTAATGTAAATATGTTTGGAATTACGACATGCGCTTATGTACACCGGAAGCAAATCCTAGCGAAATCGCCATTTTCCACGCAACGTGACTCCACTTGCAATTTTCCTCCGGCTCGGCGAACGCCTCTTTTTTTTTTCTTTCATCGCTTATACTACCGTCGCGCGCGCGATGAAAAGTTAAAAAATATTTGAAAGAGAGTTTCAAAGCCGAAGAAATATTCCGGCCGTAGATAGTTACAAAATCCTCCACAATAATTTGAGACTTAAGAAAGTTAAACAGGATCTACATTGGCTCGAAAGCATTCTGTAGAATAGGTACCTAGGACGAGAGACGTGCAGGAACTTGTGAGAAGCGAGATCTAAGTACTCTTAAGAGCCGTGCTGGTGTTTACTTTGCCGCAAGGAGCACCTGCAAAAATATCGGGAATATCGCAGGCGAGTATTGTTCGCCCTGATCCTACTGCGATAGATATATCGGCATTTCATCGAGATTTTCACAAATGGATCTATATTCCATCAGGGGGATACGCGTCTCTCTCTGTAATGGCACATCTGTGACATATTTTTTATCATGTATTAAGTATTCACATTGCTATCTAGTCATCATATATAATGCAAGAGAATCAATATGGTATTGTATAAAAAAAAATATATATGTGAAAAAGATTACGTAAATACATAAATCTAAAAAAAAAATACATAAATCTGTATAATATCAAATATATAAAGATATAAAGACAAACCTATCTATTTTCTATGACTAGAACAATACAAAGCTCGCGCCATTTATTTTTCAATATTATATATTTTTTTATATAAAATATTTACATCATTAGATTATATAACATCGCCGCTAAAACCTCGTATAATAACTAATATTATTCCGGATTTTTATTTCCAAAATTTAATATTTATTTTTGTTCCTAACATTCGATTTGCGCTTAATAGAAAGATATTATTTTATAATATTTAATTTTGTTATAGATGTTGAAACATTTATGTTTGAAATAGCGAGACAGTGGCGCGCGACTTTAGTATTTTATTTATTAATTGACAAGTATTGTATATGCACGCGCAGCACGTTTTTTAAGCAAAAGAAGCAAAAATTAATATAATTTATCACAATACAATTGTCAAAATGATCTCCGCAATGACAGCAACTCATAAAATGAGCACAGCAAGATAATCACTCGACATCACGGAAAAAACGACAACAATAACTTCGATACATTCGAGTATCAATTTAATATGTCTTTTTTAAGAATGGATCATTTATATTATATTATAGCTATACGAATGTATCGATACATTTCGATAAAAATGTAAGATTGTCAATTTATATATTTTTATATATACTTTAATTAAATATATCTTTCAAAAAATTCTTTAATTTAATTTATTTCTTGATATATTTTAAAATATATTGATTTTTTATTACGATATAATATTTATGTTAACTTTCATAGACGCAAGAAAAATAAACAATAAACAATTGTACTAAAAATGGAAAGTATACATATGATAATAGAATCGTACTGAATCGTACTGAAATTTTATCATGGTACTATTGTACCAATATTTTTCTACGTGCGTTGTACGCATTTATTTCGATCGCTTTGAAATTGCCGCAAGCCCATACAGGTATACGTAAATAAAATACGAGAGTCTGCATCGCGCGTGCTTTAAAATGTGCTTGTCCCAAATAGTAGGAAGGCAATGTAAAAATAAATTACATAACAAGTGAAAAGAATAGGAATCCGACGCGAAGAGAAAATCCGGGGAAAAAAATATGTACTAATTTGTAAATATTGCATTTCAAGTGCATGTGCAATAATTTATTCTTCGCGTTTCCTTCTCGTAATGTAATCTGACGCTGTAAATATCAGTAGATAGCGTTGTAATTATCTCCCGTTGGCAAGTTACGTCAAAACTTGCAAATAACACGATTTAGAATAGTATGGTCTTCTGGACTACATCCTATTCGTGCAAATTATCTGGTAAATACCGGTGTAGCCTTAAACGCCGCCTCTCCGGAAATCAGCCTGACTGTTATTAAATTTTCGTATGTATGCTATCGCAATATCTACGATATCTACATCGGAGAGGTACATTAGAGTGGTAGATGGCGAGAGGAAGAGGGTAGATGAAGAGAGAGGAAGAGAGAGAGAGAGAGAGAGAGAGAGAGAGAGAGAGAGAGAGAGAGAGAGAGAGAGCAAGAGAGTGAGAGAGGAGGGGAAGGAACGGGGTTAAAACGGCCAGGTGGGTAATATTGCCGACTTGTTCATACAGTTACCAACACATGGCGCTGTTAATCACATCGAATTACAACACATGCAAGCAATGCATTTTGAGATATGCGAATCTAGTTAGTCCACCGCTGGTGTTAATGCACAGTGCGGAAGTAGGAAAATTGGGATACATCGTTTGGGTGCGAATTGAATGTTGTGTACTCTATCGTTTATGACCGAAGGTATTGCATTTTGCTCGTGTGCCGCAATATCGTAAAAATAGCAAACGAACGACCGCGGCCGCGTTGGTTTCGGGACATTTCGGACAGCGACGCGTTATTTTCGCTGAAATTTGCGCAAAAGATGGCAACAAATATATCTGCGGTCAGAATTAATTTTTTACGAATAATACCGCGATTTGAATGGCATCAATTGCAATTGTATTTGTTTTTAATATATGAATTAAAGCGATAGCAATTTCTAAGTTGCAATTTATGTATTATATCAAGCGAAAAATATATTAACTAAAATATTTTTTACTCTATAGCAATAATTTAGATTTTTTTTTTATAAATTGATTCAATTATACTGAGTATAAAGTTTATATGTAAAGAGAAAGCTCTTTATATAATATATTGGATATTTATTGCACATGTATTTATTAGCAAAAATATGCAATAATATTCTCTCTCTCTCTCTCTCTCTCTCTCTCTCTCGGTCTCGTGGATATCATGTCATACATATATTAATATATATTAATAATTACATATATATTAACCTTTTCGGTATCACAGAATCGGAATGTAAAGTGATTGCAGCTAGTTACAATCCGCTGGTACAGCGTCAATAACACCCGATGAAATTTAACAGATGCCATATTTCACTATTACATGACAATGTATTATAAATTAAATAGTCTAAATTATCATATTACCCATCATTTTATTTAAATTGCTGGAGTTTAATAATCTAAATATTATAGCTCAGATATATTTATAAAAAAATAAATATCATGTCTTATATATATTTTTTGTACATATTTCACAAAGAGATCGTCAGTATTAAGTCTGAGATTAATACGAAAATTTATCATAATAGAAATTTCGACAGATTTATCTCTCTAGAATACTTTTCAAGAATAAAAATCCTCCCAAGAAAAGACTTAAGTTAAAGGGGGACTGGAGTTAAAGGGTTTTCTGGCGAACATCTTGTCACTCTGTGTGCGTACAATGGTCTAAACGATTAAAGGCACAGTCCTAGGCATCGGTGTATTCTCTCCTGTTGTGTTCGCTGCCTCCAAACAATAAACACTCGCTACCTGGCCAGTTATCTCCATCGATTCGGCGCGCAGACGAATGCGACGAGACTCACGGAAACGAAACGCGTACATCCCTTAAGCCCTCAATGTACTCCCAGGACTAATCAGATGAGATCTAATCGTTGATCCGCTCGGGCGATATTTGTGCTCCGTAAGGAGAATGTCTCCGGCAGAATTGAAAAGGATGGTTAATAGACGACGGGATAGAAGGGGTGCAGTGAAGAGAAAAAGAGGAAGAAAAAAACGAGAAAGAAGAGAGAGATAGAGTGGGAAGGGTGGGATTAGGGCTTAACTCGCCAACGTTGTCGCGTTGCGCAGGAGACGTACGGGGACGAGGGTATGCCTCAAGATTTCCTTCGTTTCTTGTTTAAAAGGCCGTGGGACGACGTTGAATCGCCATTGTGCGCGACATGTGTACATACGTGCACGCGTGCACAACATATATGTATGTGTGCGAGTGCACATGTGTGCATACGTAGCCTCGAGGAAACACAAAAACCACGCTGCCACGTAGGTAGATTCTCGTCGCGGACCCCTTTGGCAGAAGAATGTCGGAGATAAAATCGCGCAACCCCTGCACCGGCACAACCCTTCGCTAAGGGTTGGCGCGCTGCCCTCATTGTACGTTTGCGAAGCTGTGTCAGTGTACACGCGTGTGTTTCTGTGTCGTCATAAACGACCGAAAGCCAAGGACCGAGACCAATACCAAGGCGCCAGTCACCGATGAATACATATATGCGCGTCTAACACTCGCACGACAACGAGTCCCTTGGTATCCGGGACTGTCTTTGAATCTTTCCTCTTCCCTCTTCGTTGTCATTCCCATTTCCTACCCTTCCTCCGCATCCCCGTACCTCCCACTCTCATCTGCCTCTTCCCCGAGAGTTTTCCCCACATTTTACCCGCGCGGGTTAGTTCCTTGCTATTTTTGAAGCTTATCCCATACGGAAAGTATGTGACAGTTTAGTTGGAACGAGTGGCGTGGATGGTGAGGGAGACCCTGATTCTTCGCGGCCTGCTGACACAGCCGACGCGTTCCTTCATACCATTGTGCACGACACCCGCGTGGAGTTTTGAAAGTTTAATAGAGTTGTACTCTCGGCGACGGGAATAACGTCGATGGATATGACGATCACGATCACGATCCCGCTGCAGAATTTGCAGGGGAGGAATGGAGGATATAACTTCAAAAAGTTATTAGATTTTCATTGAGTAGATTGCGGATTTTGCTTATTTTTTGTGCAATAATTTTTACGAATGCTTTAAAGGTCTCAGCTTTTTTTAAAGTCAATTATTAATTATTAATGTAAACTATTGTACACAAGAATTTAGAATTTCAAAATTGAAAAAAGTTAATCGAGAGTAGTTTTTTATTGCATATATCTGATAAAATTTCAAGATCATTTTAATTTTTTCAAAGTAGATTTGTTTTTGTCCTTAAAATAAAAATTGTAGATAATAAAAATGCAAATTCAATACCGTATCATATCATAAATATTTTTATGGTTAATCATACGCGAGATATTATGTATTAAATTTCAAAACTCGTATTATTGCTCAATATATAAAAAATTCCTTATACTTTTATTATGTTTGTAGAAAAAGAAAGATATAAAGCAAAATGGAATTTCAAGCAAGATATGTAACTTATGTAACTTTGTCACGTTTTATTCATAAAATTGTATTATGAAGGTATGATATAATTTTACATATCAGATTTTGATAAGAATCTTAAATTTGTTACATTTGTTTTCTATATGATATTATTGTTGTTTCGCAAAAACATTTTTTATTTTGAAAAGATAAACATAAGTTAATGTTTAAATATGGAATTAATACAATCATATAAAATTTCGTAAAAAGTATTTCCCTAAATAAAATCAATAAAGCTTATGCTAATCATGATTATGTAATCTACATAATGATGAGAGCATAATTATTAAAATAATTTATGTTTATAAAAATTTAATTTAATTTCTATCAAAATTGCAAATAATTTACTAATAGCAAAACAATACATAGGTTTTAATTATGTTGATGGAACGTAATTATCGCAACAATACTGTATTCAAAGCGCTGATAATTGAAGGTGAAGAAAGTTAAAATGAGCAGTAACGCAAGAAACTAATTGACATGAAGTACGTTCTGATTTTCTGAGAAATTACTTTCCCGCGTCTCGGTTTATTGTAGTTTTTCTAATTTTCTCATGAACGTTTTACAAATTACATTATATGCGCGTTATTTTTATTTCTCGTTTGTCTCTTCACGTTTTCTGGTTTAAATCATGATTTGAAGTTACTCGTATGCAAATGCTTATTATTCTTTGCTACATTTTATGTTTGGCATGAAACGGCGATTCTGGAATTCTTCTATCTAAACATATGTCATAGGTTGACAATCGAACGACCAAATTCGATGCTAAATGCTAACAATACGGTTTTTACAAAGATATAAAGCTGTGCCAATCGCGAAACATACATGATAACGACTGCATTGACTAGTATGTTTCAGTATTTTTTTCCACATTGTATGTTATCTTTAACAATTCCAGATTTACACGATGCCTCCAAAAAAATTTGTTGTAGCTCTGCGCAAACCTTTATTTGAAAAGCGCATAGCGTCACATAAAAAAATACTGCATCCTGAAAATATTCGTGTTTTTCATGAAAAATATGTTTTAAAAAAACAAGGAAAAAAATATTCTCGTTTCAAAGACGCATCATACGACCGTTCATTTTCGTTTACGTTCAACTCATTTGATACCATCACAAGATCGTTATGTGAGATACTTACAATAATCGCGGCAAACTTTTTCCGCGAGATAGTCCTAATATGTGGGCAAATAAAATTTGTCCTTGAAGATCGAATAAGAAAAAAAGCTCTGTCTATAGACTATATCTTTCTCTTTCTAGACGGCGGGCGTATATCGCGATGCCGGCTCTAAACTTTCGGCGGGCTTGACGAAAACTTTTTTATCCACTCCAAGAGTCGCCAGACTCTCTCGAATTTTTTTTACGAGCGCGATCGTAAAAGTTGCCAGGCCGTCGAACTTCCGTCGCGGCGGAGAAGGAGCCACTTCGAGCATCTACGTGGTCTACGGTGTAAATAATTTCTGGCCTCCTGGACAAAATCCGGGGGGGGGACAAATCAGTGAAAATCAACCGCGCGCTTTCATGGGCCTCGCCACCCTTCTCCCTGGTCGTATTATCTACGGGTATGAGACGATGGCGGTGGCTGGTAAGAGGATCTGAATAATGCATGAAGTATGTTTCATTTTTCTATACCACCCGGCCGATACAAAGTTCTCGTCCCCGAGGGCCGAAAACAAGCTACAATCTCAGTCGACAGTCGATGCTTTGTAATCCATATGATTTATAGCGTGAGATCTCGACTGAAAAAAGAGAATCGCGGCAAGAGGTCGTGGATGCACGGGAGGGGGAGGATCAAGAACTCGATGATATCGCGAGCGATAAGAATCGAATCTGGCCCAGAGCGAGAGCGTCCCGTTGTCGCCATAATCGCGTCGGCGTATCTCGGGAGCGTCTCCCGGACGGCCGTTGCGATTATGCGATCGTATCGAAAGTTTCGAACGCCGAACGGCGCTCCCGGGGCTGCAACAGGAGAGAGGACCGAAAGTCCCGAATGGACGCGCGACTCCGCTCCGACGTTTCCAGTTCGGGACGAGTAAATCCTCTTTGGAGAAACAGCGAAACGAATTACGGTGCCGGCCGTAATAATACGGTTACAGATAAACGCTTTCAAGTTAAGCGCATTTAGAATTACGTGACTGCTTGGTCGGATAGGAGTGTGTATGTGTTGTACCGCCGGGGCATACCGGGTACACGTTTAGTCCGCGTTGTGAAATATTGCGTGCGGGGATGCGAGCGCTAATTTCGCGCCAATGTTAACAGGCACCCCCTTGTGTTTTCCTAGGGCTAATTTAATGTTTCGTCAGTCGAAGGATACCTTAGGTTCGTACGATGCGAATATGCATCGCGACTATCGACGGTAAAGTAAAACTTATTAATTTAAAACGTTGTGAACGTTGTTTAGGGAAAGACGCATTAGTTACAATTACAAAATTTTTTTCATGTATGATTCCGTCAGCGCCAACTACAATTACAATGACTCCTGTTAGGTGAAGAAAAAGTACATGTCGCGTCGACAAAATTTATCTCTCAGAGGACATAATAAACATATTAAATGACTGCGTGAAATAAAAATCTGACGATTGGCGAGCGAAGCATAACGATTAGCTGCTATTTTTATGCAATTTTTTTATGGAAATTTCAGGCAATTACTGTCGATAATAAAGCACTGAAAAATAAATCTGGATATTGACTGATAGTAAATATTTCTGTTCGGTTTTATATATGCGACTGATATATACGCGCACGACATTTCGAGGGATCATAATCAATAGCGCGATGAACACGAGGATGAAAGGGAAGGCAGCTCGGTCATCGACTAATTGTAAGTCGTAAT
Organism: Pogonomyrmex barbatus; assembly: GCF_055798465.1. Taxonomy (NCBI): domain Eukaryota; kingdom Metazoa; phylum Arthropoda; class Insecta; order Hymenoptera; family Formicidae; genus Pogonomyrmex; species Pogonomyrmex barbatus. Next base: position 2,386,671 of record NW_028297119.1, read on the forward strand.
AATTTCAAATTGCAATAACGCGCGCGCTTCCAATTACACGGTTCTCCCATCTGGCGCGCCGCACGCGAGTGCAGCGAATTGAAATTACGGCGATGACGTTAATTCGGCGTTTAATAAAAGGAAAGTTTCGCTTTAATCCATCCGCGATGAAGGCCACTTTGTACAGAGTAAAGTAAAGCCGACGGTAATAAACGGATTAGAGAGTATTCGTATAATAGCGGTGGATAAACGGCAGCAATTAAGTGCATGCCGGTGGAAGCCATTAAAAACGTATTATTAGAAAAGTGATATAAATGTGTGACGTCGCTGCCAAACAGATGCGAAGGAAACATGTTTTATACTTTGTTTATACCGTTGTCATCAGTCGTCACAACTAAATGAGAAATAATAGATTGTTGGCTTCTGAATCTCTGTAATAAAATTACAGATATTATTGCGTGAAAACATGATAATTTATCAATATATATAATAATGATGACACATATAGATACGTTAACACATAATTTTAATACATAATTATTGAAAAATGATGTAAAATTAACTTTATATTATTAACTTTATTGGGCAAAATTAGTATCGATAGCAAAAGTTCAATGAGAAATACTGCTCGCAAACCTATTTCCACTTGAAGCAATATCATCTTTATGTTTTGGAATAAAAGTCGAAGATGTTTCGTCCACATTTTTCTGCTGGTGAAAAATTATTTCCAAATGCGCGTTACCCTAACGAAGAAATGAAGACGTAATAATGAGAGTATCACGGGACGGATACGTCATTCTTCATAGCTCTTTTTCGGTCGCATCTCGATCTTTACTTTTTATCTGCCCGTCGAGTAATAAATTTGGCAACAAATTGCGAGAACACAGCTTGGCCTCGGAGGGTCTTCCAGCAACGGTGGGATGAGACGAGAGAGAGAGAGAGAGAGAGAGAGAGAGAGAGAGAGAGAGAGAGAGAGAGAGAGAGAGAGAGAGAGAGAGAGAGAGAGTCAGTGTTGCCGCGCTTTAACTGGCTCGTAACCGGGACTTCAGTTTACCACGATTAATGGCCGAACCCGCACAGGTGACGGCATTAATGGCGGTAAGTGTTCCAAACTTGCTCGATTTTTGTAATTAAATTTCCGACGAGAGCGATACGTAACGAAATGTTCGATACATTAATTTCGGTTGGGGTCGCGCGCATGCCGGCGACACAGCGGACCGTGAAATACCCTGGCACATATTCGCGCTTGATTTCAAGCCTTTGGTCGCACGCTGCGTCAAGGGACGCGTAGACAAACGACGATATTAATCATGCGTGTTGCATGAACGTTTCGAGTCGAAATACCAAAACGATTCGTCCGCGAGGCAGCAACGAGATAAAAAACTGCTGGAAAATATCAATTTACTACGGATTTTGATTTTCAATTACGGAGGAGATTAAGAAAGATTTAATTCGATGTGCGCTGGGATTGTGCGCGTAGGATTGTGAGATTATTATAAAAATAATAACTGGAATGAATAGATATAATATTCACGCGTGTTCTTCTCGACTAATTTTAGATTTCCTTTAACGAAAAGGCGGTCTTACGTGATACATTTATATTTAAATACGTGACTTGTGACGAATGACAATCTTAAATCGTAAAAAAAGGTCTCGATTTTCATTATATTGGCGTTACCGTAAAGATAGCACCTAATAAATAATCAATCAATCTTAAGTTCTCTGAAAAATAACACTCGGGTATATACGATTAAAAGGTATACATCGACTTGCACTTTAAAGGCCGATATCAAATTAAATTAAATACATTTTCCCAGACTTCTCGAGGACGCGCGCGTACAGTTGGCAGACATTAATCATCGCCACTGTCAAAATAAACAATGAAAACGGGCTGGGGGGCGCAGCCGCGTCGCTAATTACAATGTAAAACGATATCTGGAGAGGAACAGTGGGGCGAGATACAACAGGATAGAGTTTATTGCAATTCGACGCACAGCCAGGCCAACGTGCGCGCGCGCGCGCGATTTCGCGCTGTAATTGTGTACATGGTTGGCGCTATGACGGTGAGTCTTGGCTTTAACGCTATTTGCGATAAATTGATTGCCGATAATTTAATAAACTCCACGTCAATTAGATAGCGATTCGGCTCACGACAATAAGGGGCTTAATTTCAAAATAGCCGTAAAAGCGTTACCGACGTATCCGCTGAATACAGTTTCGATATAATCCGGAAACGCCGACCGATGGGAAAAATGAGTAGCGGTATGCGGGCGCGAATCGCGATCGCGGATGTATGTACCCCCCCCCCCCTCCCTCCGCGTTTGCGCAATCGCGTTTACGACTAATTCGACTCCAAATCCTGGCGGATTAATTGGCAATGCAATTAATTTCTCTGCCGCCTAAACGCAACTTCGCCCCGCCGCTCTGCTAATCGGTATTACGGATCTGCCTGTCACGCACGCCGCATTATTTATTGCCAATTAGGTATATAACATTGCGCGGCGCTCCCATTTTCTTGCCGTCTTACGTAATGGCCGAAACGCAATATCCATGAAGATTGGATTCCTGGCGCACAAAAGAAAGCGAGCGAGCGAGATCGATGGGAAGACAGTTCGAGAAAAGAATGGAGTATCATTATAATCGGCAATGTTTCGCTTAATCGCCTAATCAAAATAAAATTACCGTTCGTATTTTATTCTAAGTTGCGTGTAGTTCTTTACAAGCGAATCTCGTTTAGAATGGACTTTTCGGATTTCTTTCGATCTAATCAAAGTTGTATATATTGAGGGATTTAGAATTCTGGACGTACACTGGATATAATGACATGTGATAATAATAAATTTCCTTCGTTGAACGATCAATTTATCTTGACGATTGATTGTCATAGTATATATCGAGAGAATATATCATACTTTATTTCTTTAAGCAAATATTTCGTGCGAGTGCTTAAAAATTCGAATTTCTTGTTTAAATCGGTCATAGATGTATTAATCATCCGCAAAAGTTACCCACTCGCAACTAATAAATTTCGTTCATAGACAGTTATTGCGGCTCGCTTACGATCTCGCGTGTTATGAAGGGAGAAATTATATAAAGTTGAGAAGTCGAGCTAAGAATGAGAGGCCGTGAGTAAGTTCTCGTGTCTTTCATTCTTCTCTCTGTTTCTCTTATTTTGTCTCACTCTCTTCGTGGAAAACTTCGAAAGTCTATAAAGTGAACGTCTGTAATACGAGCGGGATTTACTGTACGAGATACACAACGCACAGGCATAGAATACGCGTGAGATAATACACTGAGCGCAAATAAAGCAAATGGGTTGGATCGAGTGGGTCCTCGGAGGATGGCACTTTAATTTTATTTCTGATTGGCAGTAATAACTTTTTCCCTTTCTTTCTTATAGAAAGATAAATGAAAGATTAGAAGAGAAGAGTAATAAGATAAGTCACGTAACGCGTAAAATGATATCAAGAAGCTGTGATGTAACAAGACATCCTCGTAATCGGGATGTATCGTTACACGTCACTTTATATAACAATGGTGGAACTTCAAAAGTTTCAAATCACATTTAGAGAAACAACATATTAAAGATTATATAATTACAAATAATTTACCGAATAACCGAATAAAAAGTGAAATTAAGACATTTTGACAGTTTTATCTTTCTTAAATTAATTCATACTTCTATCCACGATAACTTTTATGTGTCTTTATTTTACACTCAAAGATTTTAAATACTATAGAAATTTCAAATTATTAATGTACATTTATTATTATATGAATTATAAAAAGGAAATATTTTATGTTATTTTTGTGTCATATCAAGCAGTTTTATTTTAACAATATGTAATGACAAAGAAAGAGACAATGAAATGTAATTAAAATATCCTGAATAAATTTTTCTTCTAAAAAGAGAGAGTACATTTTGAAGAGAGCTCATGGACGCGCCTCTATCAGAGTTTGCACGAGAGCCGCATCTCGTCAGCAATTAGCAAGCGTAATTAATAAATCGTAGAGCGAAACAAGGACGGCAGAGAAAGTGGGGGCGTCGAGTCGTCAGCCGCGCAATTTTCTCGTTAGCCGCCAGGGGAATGAACGAGAAGTTACGGCGAAGTTAAGCGGCCGGGATCGATCGGCGATTACGATCGCGATCTGCAGAAGATAGCCCGTCGGCGCAGCAGCGGCGGCTGCAGCGGCGACGGCATTATGAGCACACGTTTTGCAGCTTTACGAGCCCGGGCACTTTGTCATCGACCGCGCAGCATTGATGGTTCGCGAAACAAGCTCATAATAATTTATAAGGAAGCCACGAAGCGATGTGTGCCGCAATTATCTATTCTATGAGAGAAAGGAGAGAGAGAGAGAGAGAGAGAGAGAGAGAGAGAGAGAGAGAGAGAGAGAGAGAGAGAGAGAGAGAAGGGGGGGAGAGAGAGAGAGAGGAGCAACAGAAACGTTTACCAATAGCATGTTTCACGGGGCGGTAATGACACCATGAATATGTATATACGCACTGGGGTGGATGAGAAATGGAGAGAGAGCGAAACAGAGCGGCGGCTTGCCGCTTGTCGTATACGGGGTGTTCCCTTCGCATTGCAGACTGAAGTAAGGCAAACGGAAAGGAATACGGATCGTCGACGTATCTCGGATAATCATAACGGAAAAACGTGGAAAAATCTCAAGGCTATTTCTTGCAGCCAGTCGTTTTTCTTGAAAATCTCCGACGAGGAACGCAGAGACCGTAAAACCAGCGATTTAATGAGCGTACCCCATTAATCTCATTACGTCACGAATATAGTTTGCAATAACTCCAATTAATCACGATTCCTACGTAGCCATGATTACACGCAGATCAAAAGGTAGAACGAGCGACCGAGCGGGGTCTACGTTTCTTATTTTCGTTTCTGGTTTCTGGAGCGAACGATCGATTAACACATGTCGGACGAACGAAATGGGACACCGTTTGTGTGAGGGACGGGGCGGCGGATCAAGAGAGGCCACCGCTCAGACCTTGGCTCCGAAGGACTTAAGCGGGATGACGAGGAAATGGGCGTGTCCTTTCTACACTGTAAAACAAACAAGACCCGTTAATGATGCGAGCTGCTAGTTAGACGAGATCAACGCGGTCTTTCCTCCTCGTCCCCGCCCTCCTCCCCCTCCCCCCCTACCATCTGTCCCTCCTCTCGCTTTGCATAGGAATTCGTTTCACGTCATTCACATTGCATTCTTAATACAATGCCGCGGGCGCGGGGTGGTTTTCATCGAAGCTGCTGCCGTCACTGCCGCCGCTGTCGCCGCCATTTCCTCGCTGCGTCCGCAACCACAAGCCGTCTCTTTCGGACCAAGACTCATTTGTTACGGGATAGGGTTTTGAAGTTAGACCAGCAAACTAATCGTCTCGTCAGAAATAGCTGCCTGTCGCGCCCATCGTATGCGCCGCGTTATCAGGCCGCAATCCTCGGAATCGTGCCGAAAGCCTGGAGCGCTGTTGCGATGATTGAAATTCTGATAGCGCCGATTAGGACGTTTGTACGATTGTCTGTTGTGAATTATAGAGATTGCCGCAAACGCCACGAGCAACAACGTGTAATATTCAGCATAAATTAGAATGAATTAACGCGGATACGCGGTGGGAAGGAGGATTGCTTAAAGCTCGAATCGAGGATCGCTGTTGAAATACAGTAAAATCCCCGATAGTTGTTGTCGGACGATAAAAATCTCGATGATAGTTTTCAGCAAATAAAACTCTCGAGAACTCATTTCCAGAACAAATTTCTTTCAGGAAAGTAATCCTGGAGTTGATTAAAACCACAATAGTGACAGTTTTATTTTCTGAAAGCAAAAACCTTTGGTGATTATGTTGAACAAGGAGTAACATTTAGTGTCCATCTATTTGCAAACTATTATGATTTTAATGATGTATTTTTGTTTTATCTATTTTAACTTTTTCATTCATCAGTTCATATCCTTTCGTTTTCTTTTCCTCATACAACAGATATAATTGGGTTTCAACCCGGTATGAATATATTTTGTCAGTTATTAGAGCAGCGACGTGCAATATCGCAGAACGCGTGAAATGACGAACCATATCAATGAGAGCTAATGGAAGCGGCTAACAATTCCGAAATAATAGAAACTGGGGTAATACCAAAATAACACAGAAACCGGAGTAACGACAATTTGAATATCATACGGTCTGCCTGTTACATTGAAGCGCCGCGTAGCAAGCTAATCGTCTTATTTGTAACATTCGGGCAAGCGGTTATTTCCAAAACGGCGGACAGAAACTGTCGCCTGAACTGAAATTCTCGCTAAGCGGATAGCAATTTTCCGATCGGCCATCGCTGCGGTCGCCGTAGTCCAAGATTTCGCGTAGTTTCGCGCTGCGATGCGGTGTGTCGAATGAGAAAAAGCGTCGCGCGTGATTGTTGTGCAATATGTAAAGTGGATAACGCGAAACGTGGATGAAGACTCGTCTGTTACGCGGGACACGGTGGGAGGTCGTGAATTTGCAAATTAATCGTCACGTCAGAAATAGCTCGTCTGGTTAATCCTTCGACCGGACGTATCAGCTCCGATCCTCGGAGCCATCTTGCGTCCGAGTTACGGTCGAATTTGCCGCATTAATTTGCAAACGCGATTATTCCATTAGATTCTCCTCAGTAATTACACATCTGGCGGCGAAACTGCCATGTTCTGCATTAGTAATTAGCACTTGGTTCAATACGTTCTAAAGGAGGGACACCAGCGGCAGGACAAGCTCCGTAAACGAAATAGAAAATTAGCTATATATATCGAATTAGCATGCTAGCGCTATCGCGATAGTGCAAGTATCATAGTAGTAATGGTACTTTGATCATTCCCGTGCGTTTGTAATTTTAGCATCGAAAGAGACGCAGTTAGCGAGCACAGAGTAATAATTATTGCTGTAGAAGCTCGACGATATTTCATGGGACGAAAGAGTTATAACACGAATAACATAATATAATGAGAATATGACTCGAATCGGAACTCGTTAGTTATAGAGATCCGCGAAACCAGATTAGCAAACTTAATTGTCTTGGCAGAAATCTCCGGTTTTGCTGCTATATTCGCCGAGAATGTGTTAGGGTTTGACCTTCTCGGTGAATTTACGGAACAAAGGCCGTAGAGGCGATCGTAATAATCTAAACTATGCGTTTCATTGGCCCCTGTCTTGTAAATTTACCGTTTCGTGCCGGCTCCGCGTCGGTCCTAATTACGAGAACGAACCCGGACCATATAACCGTAATAGACCCCGTGTAACTTGATAAGAAGAGCATGGAAAAATATATTCGTATGTACTGCGTTTCCTAAAATTAATTTTATATCCGTGACTTTAACAGGCTTGAGAATGTATAAAATGGAATTTTTTTTAATTACATATAGTCTCTCATTAATTCTGTGTAGTTTTTTTCTGGACACCATAGCTAATGTCTTTCGATTCTACATTAAATACAAAAATAAAAACAAGAACTGTTTTGATTTCTCAAGTATATTAACAATTCTTTAATGAAGAAAATTATTTAAAAAACTTGTACAACAATTTTTTTCCTTGAAAATTTCTTATCAGTAATAAAATTGAATACATATGAAATTTTACCTAGATTTATATAACTAAAATACTTATAGGTCTTTAAAGTATTGGAAAATTTATTAAAAATGTCCAGAAATGTGCAGATACAATACTTTTTATTAACGGAATATTTAGATTTGATAAATAATATGATTTATATTTATGCTTCCAAAGATAACAGTGGAATATAAATTTTTGGCTTCAATCGTATCGTAATTATTATATTAAATATTAACTTTTTAAATTTTCATTATATTTGCTTAATATTTAATTAATATATTTAATTGATATTCAATATAATTTTTTCCATTAATTAGTTTGTATTCATTTCCACTTATTAATTTGTATTTTATGCGCGCGCGCGCGTGTGTGTGTGTGTGTGTGTGTGTGTGTGTATCGTCTTTTCCCACAAAAATCTGTGCTCGTCTTATCTATAATTCAACGTATCTGGAACACGCGACAGAGAAATAGCTAGTATTCCGAGCGAGTAAATAAAATAGGCGTCACAGTCAAGAAAATAGAACAGGTGGTCGTTAATATTTGAAACGCAGTATCAATGCTACCAGTCTCTCTCTCTCTCTCTCTCTCTCTCTCTCTCTCTCTCTCTCTCTCTCTCCACTTTCTTCACTAATACGAACTCATTTGTTGTGGAAGCTGAAAGAGCCAGTCGCGGAAGTTATCGCCGGGCAAACTAATCGTCCTGTCGGAGATCCTAGATCATCGGAGATTCCTCGAAAATAAAAGCGAACCTGGCAAACTTGCGTGAACCGATTGGACGAATTCACGAAGCATGCGGCGCGTTTTTCGATGAGGCCCCCAACTTGCGCTCACTCGTAAACCCGCCGCCTCGTCGGTCGAGCACCTTGTAAATTTATCTCTCGGTCCGGGGTTCACTGCGACGTCTCGTGATTAGAACCTAGGGCTTATTTAATGAGGCCTGCTGTAGGTCGAGATGAGGATCGTCATCCCCGTCCTCGTTTCTACCTCCTGCGCATCTTCGTTCGTCTTATGCGTGCCCTCTTTTATTATTACGAGAACCCGCGTCAACACTGACAAATTGCCTGAACCCGGATGAACGCGTATTCTCAGAAGCGATATCCGTGAGATACGGAGCGCGGAGAAGCGCATTCGATACACGTCGAATTTCGAATGACCGTCTGCGGAGTATCCAAGTAGGTAATGTTACTGGAATCTGATGTTCTTACGAACTTTTCAATCTTGTTTGCCACTCGTCTACAATATAATTTGATTAGAAGGGACAGGAATGTTACCAAAAGTAACATTTTTATTAGCAGACTTCTCTATTAGAGCAAATAATTTTAATAAATGCGTTTATAGAAAAAATTATTTTTTTTTTTTATGCTTGATAGAAATAATTTTATAAATTCACTTTCATATTCATTATTCATTCGGCGTCTGATTCTACTTTCAGCTTTTTCCATGCTGATATACGATTTCTTTTTTTGTCCTTAAGCAAAATATCTCAGTCTCAGAATTTCTATGTCTGCATAATGATTGACGTGAATTCTCGTCAATTTTTCTCGACTGATCCTTTCTCGATTGATTCTTCCTCGTTATGCACCGACGTCCGGAAACAGCGTGTGCATACTCTAACGTAGGATTCGAGGAACGATGTATGCGCGTCGCGTAACGAGGAAACGTTTCGCAAGCTGCGGATCATTGATTGTTCAAAGGATCATCTGGTAGATACGAGATACACAGGCCGAGTGTACGTACATCGGTTTAAATTGTGCTTGCATATGTCACGAGACAGAGATATCGTACTGAATAGGGAACAATAAGAATTTTTTACTCACGCTTTGCTGCGACGCAATAATAGGAAAAATATTCCGATTTCGAGATCTCAATTATATCGGTTACATCGTTATTTCAATTGAGTCTTTTTATAATATATTGGACAGAGATTTGGAATTCGAGAAAATATTTTCTATAAAATCAAAATGTTAGATTGAACAATTAAATTGATATCATATTAAATATATATAATACACTTCATGATGACATAATATTATAATATTATAAGTTAAAATTTTTATTAATATTTAATCATATCAATTATATCTTCTTATTTGCTTATTTCATGACATAATAGATGTATATGTATATAATAACTATATTTTTTATTTATTTAAATTATATTGTTCATTTAAAATATTTATTCTAATAAATTTATACATATATTATTTAATTATTTTACTATACTCACTTAGTAATTTATTAATTAATAAACATAAGTTTAGAGAGAAAAATCGAACTATATTATTAGGAATAATTTTTAAAATATATTCCAAATAATATCATACTGAAAAATAGAAATAATAAATTATAAATTCTTTAATGAACAATAAAAATATTATTAATCGAAAACAGCGTAAGAAAAGCTTAAAACAGCGTAATAAAATTAATGTGTGTTTAAACGAGTGTGTGTGTGTGTGTGTGTGTGTGTGTGTGTGTGTGTGTGTGTGTGTGTGTGTGTGTGTGTGTGTGTGTTTCTCAAGTGAACAAAGTGATCAACATTTTGAATGACAGCAACATATTTGGTTATATATATTTCGCAATGTATTTCTTGAAATCATTCCAAATCATGGGATACGAATACAAAATTGTATTCGTATACATTCGCGCGGCAATATGAATATGCTCAACTAAGTTTCCTACAGTGAGCATTACCCGGCACTGCGCGTATAATTCATACCAGGCTATAATGACGCAACGGAGGTTGAGGTTTGAAGACGTCGAAACGCCTGGCGTTGATTGAAAGGACGAAGGATGACTCGAATTTGTAATCAAACGCTCACGAGAGGCGACGCGACGTCGCTGCTGCCGCACGTCGAGCCTCGTATGCGCCGTTGATTCGAATTCTCCGGAGAGATTGCAAGCTACCGGAATTGCTGCTGCATGTAGGCCAAAGTTAGGCGCGACACCTGATTATTTAGATCGTATTATCCCTTACCTCTCTCGTGCTGGATTTTGCAAAATTAACTACCGCTTTGCATTTGGCGAGAGTTATAGCACCAGCTTCGGTACTTCGCTTTTGCGTAGTGCGGCGGCGATCGCGACTGAAAATCCTCTTGTTTGAAAGACATAGCTGAAGTAATAGCTATTTCGCTAATACGATCCGTTATAACCACTCTGCATTTTGTTTTAAAGCTAGATTTTCAGAAGCGAAACACAATAGAAATCCAGCGAATAAAGAAATACACTAGTCCCGTGTATAATAGATAAATATGAGCTTTAATCGGAATTTTATCGGTATGTGAATAAATGATGAATATCGGAATGCATAATCAACTCGTGAAAAGCTCAGTTGTCAGCCTGTACAAGCCAATAATTATCCGCTTGCATAAAGAGCTAATTAATTAAAGCGTCAATTTTTCAATGTAATCATGTGCACGCGCGCGCGCGCGCGCGCGTTTGTGTGTGTGTGTGTGTGTGTGTGTGTGTGTGTGTGTGTGTGTGTGTGTGTGTGTCACTGTTCGCATAATTATTTTCCGCGCGGCGTACTGATTATTATTTCACGACATGATAAAACATCAGCTTGCATGCATTTTGGCAGCGCGGAATATATCGAAATTCATAATCAGCAAAGTGAGAGGACTACCCCAAATTGAATATAGCTGAATTGATTATGTGTAAAAAAACTGATTAATTAATAATTAATTAAGAGTACAGATTCATCACATATGGCCTCATCGAATTATTCCGCTTCGATTTCAAAAGCATTTTGCAAAACTCCAACGGAAATGTAGATTGTTGAAACGAATAATAGATCATTTTAGTATAAAGGAAAGCTCTTATTTATGTGATTCGTAATTCGCAATAAAATTTGCAAAAACTGTTGTTCTAAATAAAATATGATAGAAAAAAGTTAAAATTTTATTTATTCCAAGTTTAATTTAATATAATCATATATTTTTATCTAACGATAATCAATCAATTATTTACAAATATGTGTAGTAAGTATGTATTGTAATAATGTTTAATAATATTTAATAAAAAGTAATTATTATTAACTTAATCATTTCCTACAAAAAAGATTAACATTTACTCGTTCCAACATACTCTTTGAACTTTAATCATCACGAAATTATTAATGACTTTTTGGTAATTGTCGTCGATCGATATTTTATTATCTTTATAATTTTTGTAATGAGGCAAGTCCATCCCCGTCCGTCGTACATTACTTTTCGGCTTCGTGCCTCGGGATATCCATAATGAACCGCTAAATGGCTTGGCGCGTCGTGGAATGCGTGGTCCGATCCAAGTTTCATTCGAGAGAGCGTCGCCCAGAGATGCAGAGATTCGCAGTCGCGACGGAACGGCTTCTAGCAGGTGCCGAACGATAATTACTATAGTGTCGGACGAGAGAGATGACCGCGGGAGATATACAAAGATGTACCAGATATACCAGATGTTTTGATACTCTCGCGCGAGGACTCTTGCGAGAACGACGCCGCTTTCGGAATAATAGCGCGAAAGACAGAGAGAAACGATTACGAATAGCGACCGAGGGGGTGGAGAAGGGTGGGAGAAAAAAAAGGGACAGAAAGAAAGGGAGACACACGATGGACGTCGAGGAGCCGTGCGTGGTTAGAAAGGCGAGATGATGGTGCAGGTAAAGGAGAGAGAAAAAAAAATAAAGACGGTGGTAAGAGGGCAGCCGATGGAGAGACGGGAACAGAGAAAGGGGAAGGGAGAAAGAGAGAGGAAGTGCCGCGCGGTTCAGTCCCGACCTAATGAGCTCTCCGGCTCCGGGACGAAAATAATTATAGAAATTTCCTGCCGATGAACGAAGCACCTTAAGAAAGATTGCTTCCCATTAATAAGCCACAGACGTATTTGCCTCCAGAATTATAATCAGGCTACGGGCCGAGAGCGTTCGTATTTCCGTGAAATTCGTGCGCCGTTCGGGGCATGCCGACCTACAATAGGTTAATATGCTTAGCCCACGTTCATCGGAACGTGATGAATCACGTCACTCGTGATCTTATTGATTTTTTTTCTGTTTTCCCTTTGATCTGCGCATCTGGGAAGAATGCGCGCCGAGAATTTCTTGAATACGTAGCGAGATGTACAACGCATATATTAAATATTATCGAGTTATCTGCTGAGTTAAAAACGTCGTATTAGAAATTCTATTATGCCTATTAACCTGCATGAAATATGTACGTTTTCTTTTTTTATAGTACCGATACTATAATTGTAGATTCGGTGACTACTTGAATAATCTGTATCGCGATAGACGACTGTAATATTCGAACACATTTACGCCAGCGGAGTTGATTTATTGACGAATCTATTATCGAAATTGATTTGCTATTACTAATGGGCTGTGAATTGGTACAATACGGAAACTGATTGATGATAACGACTCGCCATTATGGATCAGATAGTGAAAACGAAAGTCTCTCGCAGTGTTATAAGCCACAGCACACCCTTTACTCGCGTGAGTTCTATGGCTATTAATTACTGACAGGTAATTTCTGCTTGCTAATTACGTAGCATAAAGCCGTCTTCGTTAGAGTCCTTATTTCTCGATCAAAAGTGCGACTACAATTTTGGCGAAATTACAATCTTGTGCTTTCAACTCGACTTGCGATCGATATGTCGTCGATAGGTGCCATGGTCGATGGTTATAACACGGGTATTATTCATTGAAGGTGTTCCCTAATTACTAAACTATTCAACTTTTGTTAATATTCAATTACCATCTCAAAAGATTTGCAAGAAACATTCTAGCTTACTAGATATTCAGATTCACCTACAAATTCTGAAATTATCGAAATTTTGTCAGCAAATATTTTTTAGTTACAAGCTTCTTAAATTAATATTATTTTTTTAGTAATATAATATCTATCTCGCCAGCATAATAAAACGACGTAGAACTGTCCGGTATTCGAGAAGGTAATTAACGAGCTTTGGTTTTAATATTTCATGAAGTTCTCATTGCTCGTTGATTACTTTCTTAAATGCCAAACACTTTTGAAGTTCTTTTTACTCCGGTACAACGTTAACTCGCTTGCTACACAACACAATCGCACACGGCCTGACTCACGGCACTCACTCAGACTGGCTCGGCAGACAAAGCTATCGATCGATCAAGACAAAGCGATCGATCAAGAAAGGGCGCAAATGGCAGCGCGCGCGGCGCTGCCTCGGCAGACCGCTGCATCGATTGTCAGCGAGATCATTTTTCACTCGAAACGACGGGGCGGGTTTTCGCGCCCGGGACGACGACGACGACGGGAAGACGAGCCCCGGAGCCCGCGGGACTTGCGGGGCGCGCATAGTATTTTGCATATGAAAGGTTCGCCTTTGCTTTCTGCCAATACATAAGCCGCTAAGTTTGTTGTCACGCGGCAAGCGACGTGAGTGGCAGCTCGCGTTGCCGCACGAGTGCATTTCGCGTCTCCCCTCGCGGGAGGAGGGGGGAAAGAAACCACCTCGATGCGGGCGACGGTGATGCATTCCGACGTTCGACGCGGGTGTACGTTTCGCGGGATCGGTTTTTCGAAGGTGCGAGAGCGAATCGGTCGCACCGATCGATGCACCGGCGTGTCTGCGTGTTCGCTCGCGCGGCATGCACCGTCAGAGCGTGTTATGCGAGGAGCGACACGAAACGCACTGCAATTTGATCGATCGTGAATCTTGATCGCCGTACTGTTCAGTCTGTGCTAATCCGAGCTGGCTTTCACGACAAAACATTCCTCACGTTTGAGACGTTTGAGAAAAGAATCAATTTTAACTGATTACCGGTAAAATTACCGTTAATTAAATTAAAGAGAAAATCATTAATTGAGCTTTCCCTTTTATTCGTTCATTAATATAAAAAGAAAGCGTCACAGTCTTACAATAATAAATTGAGCTTTAAAATCGCAAATAAACGACAAAATTATATTCCCTTTTTTTCACTTGTGTCTTTTGTTTTGACAAAATGTTATTTTAATTCGACGTCTACTTATTATTTCTCGATATACTTATATAATAATTTATATTTTTTTTCTGGCTAAATTGCAAGCCACATATTTCTGTTGAAAAGAAGTATAATTTGTATTTATGCCTGAAGCATCCAGCGTTCTAAGGTACTTTATATTATAATCGGTATAACGTGTCATTTAATTTCCAAAAAGGGAGGTTACGTATAAATCTTTAAAATGACCTTGAGCAAAACTGTAAGTACGTTTAAAAGAAACAAGAGCAGAATGTTCGGTAATAAAAAGTCACCGTTCGCGTTTCATCTGATTTGTGGCGCACATTCTACGGGTACGTCACGTAGTCTCCGTTGCAATCAATAGCACAATAGATTCTCTTTTTTATCGCGCGAGTTTCCGCGAAAGAGGAGGACGAAAAAGGAGGCGAGCACGGCCGGGTTAACGCGCCGCGCCTTGAATCTCGCTAAAGTGAAACCGAACTTCGTCATTCCCGTCTCTTCGTGAGCTCATTTTCATTTCGGTAAAAGTGCAAGCGCCACTTTTATTAGGCGTTTTCGCTATTCTAATTTCAAATTTCAAATTTCCGAGGCAAACGGACGAAATTTTCTTACGGCCACGGCGCGGCCCAAGACAGACGTCTCGCCGGCAGATTTGCCGCGGGGTTACTTCGTCTCGGTTTATGGAGATTAAAATCGGCGCGTTAAAATGAACGTGCTAAAAACTGCTGAAGGTGTGCGCACGCCGCGTACTCGCGGCACTTTCCGCGGAACGTAACGCGAGGTGAGCTCCGGGGGCAAAGAACGCGGCTCAATGGCGCCATAAACGTGATTTAATAGTGATACATAACGCATTTTATACGCTTGGTACCAAGAATCGCGCGCGATCATCTTCAAGGGCTCCGTTCGACCTGTTTGTATCGATGCTGCACAGCGCGCCGAGTGATTTCTCGTAATAAGTTGAAGGCAGAAGCGAAGAGCGCATTAAGATGCGAGCCTCGTGCTTGTCAGTATGTTCTTCCAGCTCTCGCGTAGCAAGAGACTTCGCTTGTTGTTGTTGTAGCTAGGATACTGTGTATCCTATCGAGAACCGGCCGCCATATTACATCCTCTAGAAGGCTGATCAAATAGAAGAATAAGATATATAAGAAGGCTCATAGATGTCACAATGCACCTGTAATGAACAGTACGTTAATGTTTAATGCAGATTATAGGAATAAGCATTTGTATCTTTTTCTTGACTAATCTAAATTTTTTTTATGTAATTGCGTTACATATTATCTCTCTACCAGAATCCTTGTACAATAGAAATTTTATCTATGATCATTTTTGTAATCTTAAGATTTTGCAAAAATTGTATGAACCGTTATCTCGGATAAATAAAGGATAAATAAAGAATCACCTTCCGCATAAAATCCAATGCGGCAGTTTGGCCTGCTTGTGCTTTGTACATGATACTTTAACTGTAACTAATGCGGCATTCACGCCAAATTTCGCGCATTCAAGCTCTTTTATCCAATCCAATGGTCGACTTCTCACGTGCCTGCTCTTAAATCGAATTTTAACGGGATCGTTGTCTCCGTTGCTAACGATAAAAAGAGTTAAAGATTTTATATAAATGAAGTCATGAAAAATGTGGGAGAAGATAATTCCTTAAATTTCCATTTGCAAATAATGTGCAATAGCTTTAGTATGGGTTGCATATAAATCCGATATTTAGTACAGAAAATTCCATATTAATCAATGAGTCATAACGATAAACGGTAGATGAAACAAATTAATATTTATACGTTGCTCTTTCGATGACAATTTTAATGAAAAATATTTTTCGGATGTATCGTTCAATTCGCCATTTCACTTGACACGATATGGGTGGCCGAATATATTTCACGAGGTTTTGTCTGTATTATATTAAGCGCACAATTAGCCCATTACGGCCGGTACGTTGCGTTAATACGTACGGCGTGACCGAGTATTATCAATATTTTATTAATCGACAGCACTAAAATTCCGCCAATTCGAAGGTAAATGCGCATTTCGTGTCGCGGGCGGATTTTACAAATTCATAATTCACACTTCGGGGGGAGGGGGGGGGGGAGGGGGCTACCGCTATTATTGACCCGTAATAAAGTTGCAGTTCGTAAAAGTGGCAAGCCCGCGGGCTGTCAGCGGCATGAAATTCCTGCATTATCAAGGTCAAAGCGGAACGAGCGTGACGTTTTAGCGAAGCTGTTACCCGTGTCACGCACGAGTGGCCGTGATAACCGACGACAATGGATGCTTCTCGGAAGCATCAGTCTCGGTCTGGTCAGCGACTCCCGCTTCCTTTTCCAGATCGAGCGACCAGCAAAAAATGATTAAGGGAATATGGGATACCTATCGGCATTCCAGGACGCGCAGCTGTATGGCAGATATCGTAAAATATAAATCGAATCTAAACAATATTGATATACAGATTCTAACTTTCTTTATACAACTGGTGTGCTCGGTGCGAAAACATTGTTTCGTATCGAGAATGTCGCTGACTGAAGAGTCGCTGCAAAATATTATGCAAAATATTATTGCGAGATTATTACTTTGGCAGAAAGGGAGAGAAAGAGAGAGAGAGAGGGGGGGGGGAAGAGAAAGAGACAGAGCAGTTCTATTTTTGGTTAGCTACTGCATACATCGTGTGGATGCTAGTACACCATTGGTTTGTTCGAATCTGTCAGATTGAAAGTACGTCACGCGCACGTAAACCGAATCTCGGGAATGCCGAATAAATCCATTCTGATTGTGTCGTCCGTCGCGTTATTTATTTCCTTGGAATGCATCACGTAGATAACAATCGGCAAGCAACGATAGATTACCGTAGCACGGATTAATTTACTCGTTACACGACGCAACACTTATGTGTGTTATCATATCGATTTCACGATTACACAATGGATTTATGAATGCTGCTTTGAAGAAAACGATAAGCGTAAAGGGGTGGGGGGGAGAGAGGAGAGGGGAGGGGGGGGGGACACTTATCGTTTTAAATAAAGCGCGAACGAATCGGATTGCCGGCGGAGGATAAACGACGCGGGGCTCCTCTACGAGAGACTATTTTCTGTTCCGAATGAATGGCGCGGAATGGGAACACATAAAGCAGAGATAGAGAGCGACGTTAAACACATCGATTCGCGCGCTTCGCGACAACTTTCTTCTACCCGCGCGGATCCTGAGAACAACAATTGACAACAATCGACATTAGCTTCGGCCAGGAAATTGCGGAAAAGGTAACGCAGCCGCATCTGTATCGCGTATCGCGCGCCGTGCGCTCCGCCACCCTCCATTCCGGGCTTGCACGCGAAATATAACCGCTCTGGGAAAAGCCCCGACCGCGCGCGGTCGGGGCTTCAAGAAAGTATAGACTCCGCCCGGTGTGGCGCGGTGCACGCTTGGCGGAAATGTATTGCGTGATAAAATATGCATTGCGTGTGCGGTCGCAAGTGAGGCCGAAATTCTGAACGCATGACCCATGGGGATAAAGTAGATGTTGCGTAGGTGAGGCAAATTAAAGCCGTAAATCGAGTCCGGGGATGCGCCAAATCGTTTCGCTGCCGAGAGACATAAGTTACCGTTCTCGGGTTACCGCAGCTCGAAATCGAAAGCTCACGTTTCCCGCACGTTTCTCGCATCGCGCGCGCGTTTGCGTCGCGCTTTATTGCGTTCGCCGGCCTGTCGCCTGTCGGCCCGGCCGCGCAAAAGCACGTTAAATGCGTATCAATCCCGTTTAGAGCGTACCGGATCCGCCTCGTCATCGAATATCGAATCTCGTCGGAAGATAATTACGAGCGTGTTCCCGAGGGAGGACGTGGAAGTCGATTATATTCTCGCAATAACGTTAGATCTCGACCGCTCGTTTTTTCCGCGGTGATAACCAATTAGCTTGGGTATTCAAAATTAAACAACACAGTGTCTTATCCCGAACAACGAAAGCAAAGTAATGGCGGATGATATTTTATATGTAACCATAATAACGAGAATAATTAGCCTGTATTATAGAATGAATAAGTAAGTGAGACATTATAATTTATTATACATTTATTTATTATACATAGTTTGAAACAGTCGAATATAAATATTGCTTAATCTTAAATTATTTGTTAAATAGTTATGATTCAATTTTAATTATAAGTTGCAATATTTTTAAAATTATAAAGTGTATCAAATATTTGTATAATAATGTTGAACTTATTTTTTTGCAATTTATTTTGAATAGCGAAACGTTTAGATTTGTAATTGATTTTTAAACGATTTTTAAACGCGTGGTAAATGCATGGTTTTATTGAACAAATATATTTACGAACAGCGATTTGACAAATTCTTACGTATGTGAATAAAAATACTGTAGTTTCGTAGGGAAACCACGAACAAATTATACTACCGTAAAAACGTGAGTGAGAAATTGTTAGATGCGCCTGTATACCCGCTTGTAGTAAGATATATCGTAATTCCGCCATTTTCGCGGCTGTTAGCAATTTCTTTCCCCTTCGAAATTCTCGCGGATCGTTACAATCCCAGCGGTGGATGCTCGGATCTCTCGCAAATATGAATTATTAAATTTGGACAAAGGTTCACGCCTTGGCTTGGTTGTACTCGCGCGAATGTACGTGCCCCGCAATAAGACGACCGAATGCAGGCGGATTCCCTGTAATCAAGTGCAATCTCGGCGACTGCTTATTTACACCTCCGGACGCGTGAAAGCCGTGCAACGAGGCACCACAATGAGGCCCCGTCTGCAAAAATCATAAACACCGTGTACGGTCCTGCTCGTAAGTTCTCGCCGCAGTCTTAAGTTAGCCGACGCGAAGGAATTATCTTTACCCGATTTATTCGCATCGTTTGTTGCTGCGAACGCGAGCCCTTTAAAATAAACGAATATATTTACCTGCGTGATGTCGAACACATCTTATAAATAATTCATCAAACTGTATTTTGTTTCATCAATGTTTCGAATATATGTATATTAATTGTTTGAGAATATCATATACTGTATATCATATAATAGCATAATTGAATTATTAATTTTGATAAATTCACGATAATTTAATGAGATATTAGATTTGTTATTCTCTGAATAAACGTGATTTTGTTTATTCTAAGTTATCCGTATATGAAAATTTTTGTCATCATTCTCTAAAAACAAAAAAAGCGATATTATAATATTATATTATAAGAAGAATAATGCAAATTTATTATTGATGAAACAATATTGTATATTATATAATACATGATACACATTAAAAATGATACACATTAAAAATTTAATTTAATAAAAAATACGTAACTTATATTATAATTCTTAAAATATAAATGTAATCGTTATTTATATAAATATATCATTCGAGGATTATTAAAGATAATAAATTCTAAATATAAAAACTTTATAATATTCTAATACGATATTAATTATCAATTCATTTCATTTTGATTATTAATGTAAGTCAACCAAGACTTAAACAAAGCTGATTAAAAAGTGAATAATAATTTTATAAATAAAAAGTGTAATTCTTGGTGTACTTAAGATTACATTAATAATATACGTAAGATAGCACACACACACACACACACACACACACACACACACACACACACACACACACACACACACACACACACACACACACACACACACACACACACACACACACACACACACACACACACACACACACACATAAAAGGTAAAGCGATTGTATGTTTAAACTTTTAAATTATCAAACTGAAAGGATATACAATTCGAGCTTGTAATCCATGTAATCTGCTCGGTCTGTCGGAGGTTAGTTGTTAGTTGGTTAGTTGTTGGATGAGAAAGGCAAAAAGTTCGGAAAAAATTGCTCGGTGTGTAGGGACCAGTCAGACCAAGTACTCGGCCAATCTGTCTATCGAGAGACCAGTCCATTTTTTTCTCTCTTTAACTCACGGTTACTACCGTTAGACTCAACCTCTAGATCGATTGTCTACTGCGTATCTTAGAACATTTCCGGTTCTGCACAATAAGCACACATTATCGATGTTACTATTTTTACAACAGAACGCTCATCGAAAAACTTAATTATTTAATTAGATAGCACTAGCAATAGTTTGCAAACACATTCTCTAATTCTTTATATCCTTTTGAAAAAAAGATTTTGCAATTCTCTTCTCCGTAAACTATATTCATCAGTTGTTAAATACGAATTAAAAATTACAAATTAATTATAAATTATAAATTAATATTATAAATTAATATTATTATTTATGTCATATGTTTAATTTATCTATGATTTCTTTTATTTGATATGGCGTTACATGGCTGGAATATAAAACGTCATATTAACTTGGATCGTTTTCTCTATATTGTAATTACTTCATGTGAAAATTCGTATCTATATCAAGTTCAGTCATAATTCAGATAGTTCAACAGTTAATTCTCAGGAAGAGTCGTGTCGTAGGCCAAGAAAGTTGTATATCTCCGGCTTTTCGAAGTTCTATCAAGTGACATTCGTGCCTGAGTAAACCGGGGAGCCTGCTCCACCTGGTAGTGTGTTTGCTAAAGACGTTTACGGCACCGGCATACAGTTGATCCATTTCTCTGCAAATACCGGTGCGATAAGAGGAAATCCGACGCACTCCGACGTACGCCTTAATAGCAGATTTCGAGTTTCGGCAACGCCACCGAAGAGGGGGAGATTATTTTTGCCGTTATAGCCCCCCCAACGTTTATTTGTGCAATCACACGCGAGCAAGCGTTAGCTGCAACCCGCTTTAATAAACTGCCGGGAGCTATTTGCATTTCTTTCGATGGCTGCTTACCCGACGAATAAAATCGTGGTTTTTACTAAGGTCGGCTGCCTTGAATTATACCTGTCAACAGGTTTCTCAGGAGGGAATGAAAAATGCAAGGGACGTCGAAAGCTGTAATTATTCTTCGAGAGGAAATAGAAATTAATCTTTTAATACTGTTTTAATAATTACTTTTCTAGCGTAGTCGGTTAGGAAGTCACCAAAGAATATAATACAATAAAATAAATAAACGTAGAGCTACTTGAACGCTTGACTTGAATTATGATGTCGAAAAATCCCATTTTTCCTCCAGCAATACAATGCGAAATAAATGAGTTCTTTCATGTGATATCAACAAAATAAATTTGTAAAATACGCTGGTAATTTTTTATTTATAAATAATTTCAAATTTATATTGACCGTAGCAAAGCTTTGCACACAACTTTTACGCACGAGATATGTTATTTAAAATAAATATTCTTTTATTAAAATATATATTTTGTTCAACAATGGATTATTTATTAAAGAATTTACGGATAAAATATCACAGTCCGAACCTCAAAGTTGCATTTATGTTTTTTTTAACTTTTGAAATATTTCGATAACTACTGATTACGTAATTTCGTTACAATTCATTAATTATATTCCAGTAGAAACGATTCGCGTGTATGTGATTATTCGTAATTTTGATGATACAAAATGTTCAGGGGATTCGCGCAAACTGTCAGCCTCCAGAGGCTGCACCTGCGTATCAATGCGTGTCCTCGAGCGTGAATTCGGCGAACCAACTTTTGAAGGCGCGTTGTCGGGCCGGCGTATCGAAGAAATTAACGAAGCGGCGCGTTTTTTCGCAAATCCTTCGCCGACGGATCTCTCGCTGCCGCGTAGGAGGGATAATGGTCGGCGTCATCGTCAAAACACGTCCTCTCCGCGCGTCGTGCCGCGCGTTGAAAATCGATTCCGTGCAGAACGGCATGGCGGCGGCAACGGCGGCGGAGGAGCGTCGTTTCTTGCCATCTCCGATTCTGCTTCGTGGCCATGGGGAACTGTTAATCGTGTATACCATACGCAGAGAAGGATCAGGTTATCGAATGACTTCGCAATCAACGCGAACAACATCTATGTATCTATCTGACTCACATATCTCTCTCTCTCTCTCTCTCTCTCTCTCTCTCTCTCTCTCTCTCTCTCTCTCTCTCTCTCAACGCGCCACCGTGTAAAATGCCAATGTTTCTTTCGCACGTACCAGCCTACCGCGATATTCGCTGCTGAATGAGGTATTCTCGTCGATGGTTACAGAGAAGTGTGCGCAGATGTGAAACGCGAATCGCTCGTACGATATGCGCTACGTGATGTTTCATTGATGTCAGAAACAATGATACTCGAATATGTCATTCAACAACTAATGAACCATGATACTGTCGCACTAGGAAGGATCTTTACATGCACCTCCATTATTTGCCGATCTGTGTCATCAATTTCTTGTATACATGAAAATATCTCTTGTACATTTTTACTTAAGTTTCGTCGCTCTAAAATGTCAGAAATAAAATTTCACATTTTCTCCTTTTTTTCGTTCTTTTTCTTTTCTTTAGACGAAATTAATTTATATCGAAATTAATCTTTATGGTGCTACCTACATTTCGTATAAATAAAACATATTAACAATTTTTTAATGTGTGAATTAATAATTATTATATTACTGTAATAAATTATTATAAATTTTAATCAACCAAAATGAGATTTATTTTTATTGAAATCTGACAGGATATATTATATATAATATAAATTAAATATAAATTAAATAAGAATTCGCTAATGAAAAAAATTGGAAAAGAGAGATATTGATTTGCAAGTCAGTTTTATCAAACGCAAGTAAAAATACGATCAATTTAGAATAACGCAAAATAAGATTCATTTAGTTTGACGCGTAATGCAAAAAAGAAATTCGTATGATTTCTCGCTCTGACGTCATAATCCAATATAGCTGCAATGACAGACCAGGAGTCTTAAATCCAAGTGACGCGAAACTTTTCACGGCGAGAGGAGAAGCATACTCGCTCTCATGCTGCGAATATGAACATGTATAAAAGTAATGGATAAGGAGAATATTGCATTAAAGTGGCGCATGAGAGGAACGTACCATGGGCGCCGATTTTTATCGAAATTCTGAATTCTTTGCAATGTCGTTATGAAGAAATGATACTTCGGACGCATTCAATATCGCGCGTGACGTAGACATGGAATGTTCACACGCATACATATATAGGCATGCAAATGCACGCACACGCATACGCAAATGCACGCACACGCGTACGCAAATACACTTGTACATGACACGTGCGCATACGCAAATATACACATATGAACACAGACTACCTCAAAATTACCGGATGTCCTTTTACTGATACAGATTTTGTGAAACATTCCAAGATGCAAATCCTTATGCGAAAATATCGAGACTATAATAGTTGAAATAAAATATTTATGTATTCGTAATGCTTGAATTTATAACCGAAGACAAACGATGCGAGATTCATAGACACGCGAGAAAATTATTTGCATTTCTGTAACATTCTGGTTACGTCATACAACTAACATTCTAATGACATTCACGCAATCTTAAATGTATTAAATTAGAAATTGTGCGAAGATTATGTTTGACGTATAAAAAATACTGTAAGATATCGCTGTAAGATATCGTTTGCGATTAGCACATGATTTATGAGACTTTCTATTTCCACATTTCCAATTAGATTTTGAGAGCTGTGGATGATGTCTGAGAGAGATCTCGTTAAAATCTCAAGCTGTGTAATATAAGATAATGAAATGCAGCATATGGCGTAAATTTAGATATAAATTTACGAAATAATATTTTTTGAAATATAGCACCTTATCAAAAATGGATAATAAAGATTTAATATTCTTTAATGTATTAATCATCAAGCTTATTGTTCAGTCAAAAGATTATGGAATTTTTACAATTTACGAATGTTGGTTAATCAAAATGTCTGTCTGATTTTTGTAAAATTTTATATTTTAAAAATAATTAACAAAGAGTAAAGGACTAGTAAGAGTCAAGCGCGGATCTTATTGCGTATAATTTAATAATAATTTGAATTAAAACATATACAGTAATGTAATAAGCGAACGTTTCGACTCATTTTCGAGCCATCTTCAGCGCAAAGAAGCAGTTTTACAGAAAAATAGGAGAACAAAGAACCGGTGTCAATGGCAAACAATCAGCAAAATTGTGGTTCGTAGGCAGTACTCAATGTGTGTTCCTGAATCCTCGTCCATGAACCCAATTGCATGACCGGATGGAACCATATTATAGTATATGCAATAGATCTGCGGAATTGTGATGAAAATTTAAAAAAATAGCGAAGGGATTAAGTATGTATCAAGGCGTTCCGCTGGAAAAATACACTCGAGAACTTACCACAGAACCACATCACAGAACGGAGAAAGCAAAAAAGTCAGCAATACACACACATACGGAGGTCAATATATAAAATGTCCAAAGAGAGTAATATAAATAATTTTATGATCAAAAGACGGTCCAACTTAAAAGGTGTTACGCGTTAAAATATGAAAAATTCATAAAAAGAATTTATATTTTAATATTTTTATATTACTGTAATGAATATATAGTTACCTATATTATTGTATAATAGTTGTATCATAAGCAAAAGATTTTGCGGGATTTAATTTGTGAAAAGTTGCCATAAAAAGTTACATCGTCGGGTGTGTATCTGCAAAACGTTCTAATGTTTCCGCAGATTCAAGCCAAGTTCTATAGCAAACAAAAGAGGCAGGCAACAAGAGTCGCGGAAATCCGAGGATATGAAAGCAAAATGTCTTAAAGTCGAGAATAGAAATTGAAAGAAAGATATATGAAATTATATGTGAGACTGAAATAAAAGCAGCAAAAAGAATACAAGAAACATCTAAAAAATTAAATTTTTAATAATTATTATAGAATTTTGTATTAAAGATCAATATTATTCTCTCTCTTGTTAGTCATATCGTTATTTCTTTACGTGATATAAATTCATTTATCTATTTAATCTTATTATTCATAAATATTTTCTAATTTTGTATCATTTGATTCTAATTATTTATAATGCTTCATATTCCATATTGTGTATTTTATTATATTATACCGTATCTTCCGCTCGAGTAAATAAAGTGCTCGATCAGTTAGAGGCTAACAGAAACTTGTGCACCGTTCTGTAACTAGGAAACACTAATTCCGAATGTATGTAAATCATCCAGGCATACCTGCCTCGTCGAATCATCCATCTTCGGGAACTTTCCGTTTGCTCGCGGCGCAAGAACAGCAAAGGATGAACTTCGAGAGCAACATCAATCCGAGATCTACGGCAAAGTTAAGCGAAAAAGTTCGATGGCGATGCTCGCGAAATGAATTCGAACGGAGTAACGTAGGCGCAACGCGTTTCTCGCTTCGAGAGAAGCGTTCGAGAGCGCGGCGGGCGAAGGTGCCTTTATCCGAAGAATGGCTGGTTTGAAAAGAAGGCGGACGGCGATGGGAGAAAGAACGGCGCGGAGCGGCGCGGCGCGGCGCGGCGCGGCGCGAAATGAACGGAGATTTTTCGCAACCATGCGAACGGAATAATTGCGCTCAGGGAATTAACGTGCGTCGGATATAGAGGACAAGTGTAATTGTTGGCGCTAATTAATTAATAGCTTCGGGACACCGGCTGATCGAGCGAGCGAATGCGCAAGGGACACCCGAGAAAGAGAGCAGAAATACGATCGTTTCTCTTTTGCATTTTTTTCTGTCGCATTCCAGTCGACTGTGTGACGTAAAATAAAATATAGTGGAAAAAAATCGCGAATTGACTATAAAATTCTTACCACGAAACTGTGTGTCTGTGTGTGTTTATGTCTTTTTTAATGTATAATATTCTTTTGTTATCATCGAGATGAAAAAATGCTTATTACTTTTTCTAGTACTTTTTAGTAACCAAATCCTTTTAGAAAATAAAGAACATTCGGAGTTATTGAAGAGTTATAAAAAGTCATCTGTGCAATAACCGGCATCCTCTATTTATGCTGGTGGAATCTAAAGTGAGCATCAACATTTTATCGTAAATTACTTCTCACCTCAGCTGTAAAAAAAAAATATAACCCGTGAGAGTGAGATTTAATTTGATAAATTCGCACAGCTTGATTAAAAAGCGAACTTATTTTCATGGATCGGAACAGCCGCGCTAGTCTGAGATGGATATTAAATTATACGCGAATATTAGTTAACACTAGATCTTTTGCTCTTATCATCTTGTCATCATTCGATCGTTAGTCGACCGCCGTCTTTACAAAAGCGGACCTTCGCAGTAACAGGCAGGTTCTAGCTCAGCAAATTATTAACAATCAGGCAGGTGTTTGCGCGGTTCACGAGATTTGCTAACAAGGCGGCATTTTCGAGGTGCGGACTTGAGGCATATAATTATATCCCTGCCTCCCTATGCGTATGCATGCTTCGATACCAGCCTCCTCTATATAGGGTGTGCCGATCATCTCGATCATCAAGTGATGCTCTTGAATCGTTACATTTTTCATGGCAAAGTATAAAAAACTTCTATTATATTAATTTTTATATTAATATTAAAAATTGACCGTAGATGTTTATATATACGCAAAAAACTATTTTGTCAAACGTATGTTATATTTTATATTATGCATAAAATTTTTGCTGGGCTTTTTGAAATAGAGTGTGATAAATACATAAATTTTTAGAGAAAAACGTTAATTTATGTGTATAAATGTAACAACAGAAATAGAAGCATGAAATATTGCGGATTAATTGAAATTATACCTAGACTTTGTGTATTTACAAAAAAAAAAAAACGATTCATAAATGATTGAGATGTATGAAACGTTTGTTCGAGTACAAGAAACAGAGATGGCAGAGAAATGCCTATCACGAACGAATAGAAGAGTCCTCGATGCCTTCAGCAATTCCGCAAATCAATTTGCGGATACGCGGAACAGGCACGCTCGGTGGCTAGGCGCAAGTCCAGGGACGTCTTCATAAATTGTTACTCGTTACGATCAAGTCATTACGCTTGTCCGGGAGAGATTCTACGCTATTGCACGACTGTTCCAGCCTAGGTGAAGCTGCGGCTCGTGCAAATCGGCAAAGCGAGTCGTTACGATCGGGGCTCCGCCAAAGTCTGGCGAGAAGTAACATCGGATTTTTAAATGTAGAAACGAAGGTGTACGTTTCCGGCACGAGAGAGGAACGTATTAGCACAACGTGCATACACACGAAGCGTGGAAATAGACCAAGATATACCGGTTATAACTGAACGCCGTCCAATTTAGCCACCCTGTACATTGTCCGTTGCAGCGCCCGGTTGGCCACGGCGTGAAACCGGTGGGTATGATTACCCACTTTAGTTAACGATCTTCGTAGCCCCATGGCAGTTCCGAAAGGTCAGAAAGAAAACCGCAAGGAGATCGGGAGAGAACCAAGAGAGAGGGAGCGGAACCGCCGCCATTGATTCGCGGTCGTCGTCGGTTATATCCGCCTTTGCTTTTGTCCCGCACAGGTTCTTGCGCTTTTATAGTGCGATTAACAAAAAGGAGATGACAAGAAATAAGCGTGGAAGTATTCGTTAAGGAACTCCGTGAGTTTCACGACGAAATTATTTTGGAGAACGCTAAGATCTATGGTTGTTATCTCTTACGCTTGTGCTCTTACGTCATAATTATAAAATCAATTAAACTTGCAAAACACAGCAACGGAAATATCCTAGACTTGTTAAAGACAATGATGCTATTCCTTCAAAATAAATTGCCATTACGAAATAAATTAGGAAAATGCAATGGAATAATTCATCATATTTGTATCATATTTTGAATTTTTGGAATGAAAATATAAATATTTAAATAAGCCTCGTTAATGAGTAATGGTATGCTATTCAAAAAATATGTTATTTGTTATGTTAATTATTAATTTACGTAATATGTCAATTTAAATTATTTACATTATGAACATCTCATTATCTTTGAAGAGAAAATTTTGCAAGTAAAGTTCATGGAAATACTCATATATAGAGAAATATGATCAGTTAATTGCTACAATATCAGCAAATGTAACATTCATCATGATAATCACAAAACATGTTAAAAGCATATATCAGTTAATCGTTCACTGAAAGAGTGCAATTTCAATACATCAACTCCTCATTATTTAATATCCTTGAATTGCTGATTTCTATAGTAAGTGCTTTCCTTATGACGCATTAAACAATTTTTTGATTACTACAAAATACAAATGTACTGAAATTACGATAAACCACAATTTCAGTGTACTTTTGTATCTCTAATAAGCTGATTGAAGTTTGGAACGATTTTTTTAAAATGATTTTTTGTCTCATTTACAATTTTGCACAGAGTAATTTTTAAGCCACAAATACAAAACATTCCAATACATTCGAATACATGCCTCGAAAAGCACTCTTAATGTCCTTAGAACATTATAACATTACTATAACATTTTAAAAACATTCTTTACATGTTTTGAGAATATTATAACATCCTTAGAACATTCTCTTGGTATATTCTGAGAATATTGTTACAATATTCTCAGAACACGATCAGAATATTTTTTGACTTTTGTTTGATACTCGGAAGGACAAATTATTTTTCGTGAAATAAGAATTTTTCAAATGATCTGGAGAATGGTTTTTCGAGCATAAAGGTGCTTTTCGACGTATGTATTCGATCGGAATGTTTTGTATTGTGTTTGTGGCACTTAAAAGTTACTCTGTGCATAATTGTAAATGGGATAAATCATTAAAAAAAAAATCGCTCCAGGAATGTTTCAAACTTCAACCAGCTTCTCTTATGGGTCATATTATAAACTGACGATTACGTAGATAAGTTGCGAGAGAAATCTCTGTTATAAACTTTCGCTTAAAGAAGTTGACATGGATTAACACTACGACAGAACGATTCAAAAGACGTGAATCGATATATCGCGAAACCAACGCAGAAGACAGATGATGCGGAGATTGTTAGGAGATTGTTTCGCCTTCAAAGCAGACATCATGCGGATCCGGTGGATGGATCCGGTAACGCGATCGCCCCCCGTAAAACGTAATATTTTATGACGATCCCCCCCGATGACGTATTGCGGGCGTACCGCGTAAACATAGAAGTTGATACAATTCGCCCCTCGGCGCGCCGCACATGCGTGTGACATAACTACAGCAATCTCGGCCGTATTTCACTGGACGCCGTGCGCGCCGTGTGACAGGCAGTATGCAAAACGCGTGCGTGTTCGCGGGCGTGAAATTACACGCCGTATATACAAGTAACCCGGGCCGTACGTACGAGCACGCGCGCATAACGCGAGCGCCGATCAACGCCCGCGCAGGGATCGGTACTGCGGGGGCGAAAGCCCTTACCTCAGAATTTCGTAAATGGGCCCGCTGTGTGCGCAATTAGTGTAATAAAGTGCTGGATGTGCACCTGACGGCGGCGAATTGCGTATTCACGCGCGCGCTAATTCACATGGTTCTGATGCCGCCGTCGGTTGCCGTTGCCGTTGCAGCCAATACCGATTCGATAAAGCAGAGATTCAGCGTGACAAATGGAACGAGGAAGTGGAGGAATGCATCGAATGTTATTACATATCTGGCGATGCATTTATTTAACTAGAAAACTTTACACCACACGTTACAACCTGGTCTTGATAAAACGATTTCAATCACCCGTGTCCCGGTTGCACGCTCTAATCATACTCTGTTCTTTTAATGAACAATTGGACTGATCGTAATTAAAATGATATACATTCGACGAGAAATAAAAATAAATTTCTCGTTACATTCAGATTCAAGATTCTACCATTGGATGGTTTACAGTAGATTCGCTTAATATATGCTTAATATATATGCTCGAATCTTCTGTTTCAGTTTTGTTTTGAAAGGCGATTTAAATAAAGAGGAATATGTGTTACGTAAGCAATTTGCAAGTGTAATTTGTTTTTACAGATCGGAAGCGATTCCATAAAAATTTTGTATTATTTATGATGATTGGATGATCGCAACGCAGACAGATACGTTATTAACCGCAAGTACGTTTTGGCTTAATGGAAACACGGAAATGCGGCATGATTCGTCCAATAAATGATCACGTTGGCGTAGCGATCTTGCATATAACGAATTCATATTTAAATGGAGGTTAACGAGACCGTTCTCTTCATAAGTATAAAAAGATCGTACGCTCTGTTTGTACGATGATAATTAACCGGGGCGCTCTTTCTCTCCAACATTTTTTTCCGGTGTTCTCTTCCGCCGGTCAGTAATTAATCGCATGGCGCACGAATGACGTTTTATTTAATTTTGTCATTATATCTGGCTTCAAGCGTACGAACGGTGGGGGAGAGCCGACAGTAATAATTAAAATCTTTCGATTCGACGGTTCGCGCATTGAACCGTACGTCGAGATGGGAACGTATTGTACAAGAACGCAAAGGTTCAACGACGTGGGTTTGGTTTCATTAATATTTTCCGATCGAGCAAAAAGTCACGCGACGCTTTGCGCCCGAATAATTGTTGATAGACAACTATTTTCGTCCAACAAAACAACCAGTTCGCGCCGTATAATTGTCTCTCGTTGAATCGTTTCGCAAACACGCCTGGTAGGATCAGACTTAATTTGTAAACGTAATAACAAATCCTTCGCATTATCAGAGAATATCAAAATGTTTTCTGTCTGTACGTCTCGCTGCTCTTCGTAAATTTGTCGTTCGTATTATGCGTAAAATAAGTAGATAAAAGACACGCGCCGCGCAAAACGTGTTTTCATGCGTATGGCAATATTACATTGGGTGCATTAGGCAGCATGCAAATGACACTCGGCGCAATTTAATTGAAAATGTAATAATCCGGTTGTCAGCAGAGGCAAGATTAAAAAGTCACCGTCTCTAAAGTTTTCACGAGATTTTTCACGAAGAGGGCTTGCGGAATTTACGAATTTAATATAAACGGTATTCCCTAGCATACACGTTTGAAGATCAGAGATTTGCTCATAAAGGAAAATTGGCGCGCGTATAATCGATGCAAATATTTTACCGTTTGCTCGACGTTCCGGAAAGATATATTTTCTAACCATACATTTGCTTCTTTTTTGTTTCCATATTTTACTATATCTTTGATTAATAATTAACACATTAATGGAATTAAATACAGTATTTATAACTAATCCTTACTTGATGTTCAGTTACAATTTCAAATCCGTGAATTTATAATTCTGTAATATGTATTTCTCAGAAATTTATGGCCTCCAATTACTGATTATCTAGTCAACTGAGCAGATTTAATGAGTAATAATTAATTATTAATTGAGTAATATGATTTGAATAATGTTGCGAGAGACTTCCTTTATTTCAGTTACTTCAGTACTTATTACCTCAGTATCTTCATATAGTATCTTGTCAAGTGTATTTATTTATCTGTAACATCAGTAAATTGCAAGATATAAAGTACTAATGTAATTAATCATTAATTAGGTATAGAAATAAGAACCTTATTCGTAAATTATAATTTTATTCGACTTAAATCAATTGTTTCCCACAATGAATAAAAATCGATTATGAATATTAATTATAAATTTAATTATAAATTTTTTAAACAATGATTTGTAAAATAGAGTGAAATATTAATTTCGAATGAATATTAATTTATAATTAATTATGCATTAAATTTTTAATTCAAAATAATGTTTATTTTTAAATAAAAATGTCCAAATACTTAGTTCGTAATATCGACATAGTAAAAAAAAAAAGTTAATTATTATAAATTACAATAACATTTATTTTTTCTTTGTGATTTTAATTTTGTGCGCTTTTTATTATTTTTTTATCGATTGCAAATGTTTACTTGATCTGTTTTAAAAATCTATATTGTACGTATCTAAAGGAAAAAAAAAACAAGTCAATGGGGCCTAGTCAATTAATTCGTCCTCTGATGAAATATCGAGATATCACATCATTACTATAGGATAAGATAAAGATATGAAAAGATTGATACTGAGGTAGTTTCGTTTCTTTGTATAACTTTTGCATCTACAGGTACTCGCGTCCAGGCTTGGATATCATTATATCAGATAAGTAGTGCGCTTCCGCCGTATAGAAGAATTACAGACTGCGTTGCGCCGGGTGCGAAAAAGATGAATCAAACTTCCAATCTCAACGCTCTTTTGTTTTGATACGGTACATCTCAAGTATATCATTCATGGAAATAATGTCTGCTGCATGGGATCGGTAGAAGTAGTATGCCAAAGAAATAACAATGCGATGAAAGATCGTTTGTAATGGTGTACGGCGAATGCGTTACACGAATAGACTTAACGAGAAAGAATAATTACATGTATAATGAGATATAAATGCCGCGACTGTAATTATATTATCAAATTTATATCCATAAAATTTATTGCATGAAGGTACAACTTGATATTCCCCAGTGGAATTTATTTATAATGATAAAGAAATCCGATGGTCTCACGAGTCTGGTTTGCTATTATTTTTCGCTTTCCTTTTTCTTTAGAAATAAATTCCGTTCTCTTAGAAATAAAGAAAAATGTAAAGTTTTACCGAGAAGTAACGCCGTTTAATTAGTGAAAATCGAAAATGCTTGATGCGCATCGAAAGTCATCGGGTCCGAATTAAAGCTTATTATCGTATAAGCTTGTTACGATTACGAGTTCGTTTAATTAGTGTAGCATTAAGCCTGGAGATCTGCAGTATCTTATCTTTGTGCAGTACTAATGCCACGACATATATGTATGTTAACGTTGAGATGTCACGCATGCACGCGCATATGCGTGTGCGTGTGTACGCACATCTGCTTCGAGTTACAGTTGGAGTTTGAGACGATTATCAGGCGCATATTTGGAGTAATGTGCGCGGTCTGCGGGCTTAATTATATAAACTCTCCGAGCTATCTCAGATACACTCCCTCACTCGTTACATTGTGACACATGATTAAATAGCCGCAATTTCTGCAACATGCTTGCTGATTACAAAAAACCATAAACCGCCATTTTTAGTTTTTTGCTACTCACGATTATTATAGCGCACTTTTGAAATATTTGTTACACTATCTTTTAACATTATCGTTTGGTATTTATCTGAATTGTCTTATTATATTTTAGTAATTGTTATGTTATTCTGATTATAAAGTTTTCAATGTATATATATATTTAATTGAACTATTATATATAAAAAATATGTAGTATTAGATAATAGTTATAGATTTTATTTATAATAGTGTATAATATTAGCTACAAGAAATAATTTTACATCTTTGCATAAATTTTTTAATGTTGGTTCATCCACAAGATCCACAAGCGTTTATCATGTATCCAAAGGGAGCGATTTAATATCAGGTAATTTTGATGAAGTATTCTGATTCTATCTTATGTTAAATTGAATGCATAAGTTACTAGCTTTTAAATCATACTGAAAATTAACCGAATTTTGTTTTATGTATTACATATATATAATAATCTTTAATAATGATACGCAAAGACATGAAGTTTTTGCTGCATAAAATATGCTTGAACGATGCATGTATCTTTATTTACATGTTTAAAGAGCTGAGATTTGTGGCAAATGGTGATGTATTAATCTTTTGAATACGCGTCAAATATGTATGAACACGATGGATATATATACTACCTATCGTAATCGACGCTATCAAAATTCCGCGGTGTTCTGCACTCGATACCCCGGTCTGATATCCCAGATGCAACCATCCATACAAATCGGATCTTACTAAATTGGAGTACAATTTTCACAAGCGGAGCCCCACGAGCTCGAACCATGAAGGTAGGATAAGAAAAAAAAGGGGAGGTAAGATAAAAGTCTCTATCTTTCTCTAAGCCGACCGTGGAAGATGAAGCGAATCAAGTAACAACGGTGGCTTACGTGCGATGCACCCCTAAACCGTCGCTGAGGGAGCATCACGTGGAAACGCGTTATCCACGAAAGGTCTGTGCTTAGAATTCTCAAGCCCGCTAAATTATATTTCATGTCACGGAGTCGATGATTCTCAAAATACATAGGCCGCGATGATAATCTCATTCCGTTAGTCGTCACAAACTTTGTACTTCTGGAAATGTATTGTATAATAGCGAGGAAAGCAACAGAAATTAACGATGCATGCTTACAGAAAAATATGTATCTAATTGTGTCTATTTTTAAGATATTAAGGATCTATGATATTCTGATATAGAAGAAATTTATGTATCAGTAGAGCGTATGGATTTGACAAGCTAGCATATATATGCATATATATTATGAAATATTAACATTAAAAAAAATATTTAACATTTACCATATCTCGTAAAATGGAACATTCTCAAAATTATTATATATTAATATTTAAATAGTACAAGATTAATATAAAAAAATTACTATTTACATATCCTTATTTATAATTACATTTAGACATACACATTAATCAAATAACATATTGTCTAATGTATAATGCAATCTTGACTTTATATTATATTTTAGATACATGTAATAATACACATCATTATTATTACAAATTCAGAACTCAAATTAAATGTCTATAACATAATTTTTTCAGTCCAAATTGTTAATTCTTCTAATTTCTAATTGTTAATTCATTTAAGATTCTACATCGTTATCACCAGAATTGTTATTGTTGTCGTTGTCGCCATTGCCATTATCAGATGTGCTATTGTTTTTATCGCCATTATTAGGTGAGTTGTCCCCTCCGTTGTCATTATCAAGCGTACTGTTTTCATTCCCACTAACGGGCATGCTATTGTTTTCGTCGCCATCAATGGGTGCATCGTTGTTTCCATCGCCATTCTCGGGTACACTGTTGTTTCCTTCTTCATCCTAGGATACACTGTTGTTTCCTTCTCCAACATCAGGTTCATTATTATTTCCATCATTTTTGGGTTCGCTATTGTTTTCTTCACCTGCATTGGGTGCGTTGTTGTTTCCTTTCCCATCATTGGGTACACCGCTGTTATCATCGCCTGTGTTGGGTACATTGTTATTTTCTTCTCCGTCGGGAGCACTGTTGCTTCCATCCCCGGCATCAGGTGCATCATTGTTGCCGTCTCTAACATCGGGTGTACTGTTGTTTCTGTTATTCATATCCGGTATGTTGTTTCCTTCTCCATCATCAGGTACATTGTTGTTTTCTTCTCCATCATCGCCTGCACTGTTGTTTCCATCTCTGCCATCAGCTACACTGTTGTTTCCTTCTCCGCCATCGATTGAACCGTTGTTTCCATCTCCACCATTGGTTGCACTGTTGTTTCCGTCTCCGCCATCAGCTGCACTGTTGTTGCCATCTTCGCCATTGACTGCACTGTCGTTTCCATCTTCGCCATCGGCTGCACCGTTGTTGCCATCTCCACTATTGGCTGCACTGTTGTTGCCATCTCCGCCATCGGCTGCACTGTTGTTGCCATCTCCGCCATCGCCTGCAGTGTTGTTTCCATCTCCGCCATCAGTGGCACTATTGTTTCCATCTCCACCATCGGCTGCATCGTTGTTTCCATCTCCGCCATCGGCTGCACCGTTGTTTCCGTCTCCGCCATTGGCTGCACTGTTGTTGCCATCTTCGCCATTGGATGCACTGTTGTTACCATCTCCGCCATCGACAGCACTGTTATTGCCATCTCCGCCATCGCCTGCAGTGTTGTTTCCATCTCCGCCATCAGTGGCACTATTGTTTCCATCTGCACCATCGGCTGCACTGTTGTTTCCATCTCCGCCATCGGCTGCACCGTTGTTTCCGTCTCCGCCATCGGCTACACTGTTGTTGCCATCTTCGCCATCAGCTGCACCGTTGTTTCCATCTCCACTATTGGCTGCACCGTTGTTTCCATCGTCACCATTGGCTGAATTGTTGTTTCCATTTCCGGCATCAGCTGCACTGTTGTTGCCATCTCCGCCATCGCCTGCAGTGTTGTTTCCATCTCCGCCATCAGTGGCACTATTGTTTCCATCTCCACCATCGGCTGCACTGTTGTTTCCATCTCCGCCACCACCTGCACTGTTGTTTTCATCTCCGCCATCGGCTGCATTGTTATTTCCATCTCCGCCATCATCTGCACCGTTATTTCCATCTCCGCCATCGGCTGCACTGTTGTTGCCATCTAAGCCATCGCCTGCATTGTTGTTTCCATCTCCACCATCGGTGGCATTGTTGTTTCCATCTCCACCATCGACTGCACTGTTGTTTCCGTCTCCGCCATCGGCAGCACTGTTGTTGCCATCTCCGCCATCAGCTGCATTGTCGTTGCCATCTCCATCATCGCCTACACTGTTGTTTCCATCTCCGCCATCGGCTGCATTGTTGTTGCTATCTTCGCCATTGGCTGCACTGTCGTTTCCATCTTCGCCATCGGCTGCACTGTTGTTGCCATTTCCGCCATCAGCTGCACCGTTGTTTCCATCTCCACTATTGGCTGCACTGTTGTTACCATCTCCGCCATCGACTGCATTGTTGTTGCCATCTCCGCCATCGGCTGCACTGTTGTTGGCATCTCCGCCATCGCCTGCAGTGTTGTTTCCATCTCCGCCATCAGTGGCACTATTGTTTCCATCTCCACCATCGGCTGCACCGTTGTTGTCATCTCCACCATCACCTGCACTGTTGTTTCCATCTCCGCCATCGGCTGCACTGTTGTTTCCGTCTCCGCCATTGGCTGCACTGTTGTTGTCATCTCCGCCATTGGCTGCACTGTTGTTGCCATCTCCGCTACCACCTGTACTGTTGTTACCATCTCCGCCATCAGCTGCACCGTTGTTTCCATCTCCACTATTGCCTGCACTGTTGTTACTATCTCCGTCATTGACTGCACTGTTGTTGCCATCTCCGCCATCATCTGCACTGTTATTTCCATCTCCGCCATCGGTTGCACTGTTGTTTCCGTCTCCGCCATTGGATGCACTGTTGTTGCCATCTCCGCCATCACCTGCACTGTTATTTCCGTCTCCGCCATCGGCTACACTGTTGTTGCCATCTCCGCCATCAGCTGCACCGTTGTTTTCATCTCCACTATTGGCTGCACTGTTGTTGCTATCTCCGCCATCGCCTGCACTATTGTTTCCATCTCCGCCATCAGCTGCATTGTCGTTGCCATCTCCGTTATCGCCTACACTGTTGTTTCCATCTTCGCCATTGCCTACACCATTGCTTTCATCTCCGCAATCGGCAGCACTGTTGTTGTCATCTCCACCATCAACTCCACCGTTGTTTCCATCTCCGCCATCAGCTGCACTGTTGTTGCCATCTCCGTCATCGCCTACACTGTTGTTTCCATTTCCACCATCGGCTGAATTGTCGTTGCCATCTCCGCCATCGCCTGCACTGTTGTTTCCATCTCCTCCATTGGATGCACTGTTGTTGCCATCACCGCCATCAGCTGCACTGTTGTTTCCATCTCTTCCATTGGATGCACCGTTATTTCCATTTCCGCCATCGGCTGTACTGTTATTTCCGTCTCCGCTATCGACTGCACTGTTGTTGCCATCTCCGCCATCGCCTACACTGTTGTTTCCATTTCCACCATCGGCTGCATTATCGTTGCCATCACCGCCATCGGCTGCACTGTTGTTTTCATCTCCACCATCGGCTGCACTATTGTTGCCATCTCCGCCATCGCCTGCACCGTTATTTCCATCTCCACCATCGGCTGCACTGTTGTTGCCATCTGTGTCATCGGCTGCACTGTTGTTTCCATCTCTCCCATTGGATGCACTGTTGTTGCCATCACCGCCATCAGCTGCACTGTTGTTTCCGTCTCCGCTATCGGCTGCACTGTTGTTGCCATTTCCGCCATCGCCTGCACTATTGTTTCCATCTCCGCCATTGGCTGCACTGTTGTTGCCATCACCGCCATCGGCTGCATTGTTGTTTTCATTTCCACCATCGGCTGCACTGTTGTTGCCATCTCCGCCATCGCCTGCACCGTTATTTCCATCTCCGGCACCGGCTGCACTGTTGTCTCCATTTCCGCCATTGGATGCACTGTTATTTTTATCTTCACCATCGGTTACACTGTTGTTTCCGTCTCCACCATCGCTTGCATTGTTGTTGCCGTCTCCACCATCGGATGCACTATTTTCATCTCCAGCATCGGGTAAACTGTTGTTTCCATCACCTTTTCCGTTATCGGGGATATTATTTTCGTCGCCAGTATCAGGTGTGCTGATGTTTTCATTGCTTCTTTCATTGCTTTCAGATGTATTCTTACTTTCTTCGCTACTTGATGTGCTCTTGTCTTCATTATCAGATTTATTTGTAGTTGTGCTTGGTGCTGAAATACTTTTTGCATAACCTTCCACGCGTGTAAGTAATCCTTCTCCGGGTTTTCCCATAACAAATATCGCTGTATTTGTTCGAGTTATTCTTTTTGGTATAAATAGCGTCCTTTTGTCTGCTATATTTATGATTTTAATATATGTGAGAAGTTCATCTTCTGAATGTGTGTGTACTCCAATTGTAGCTTTCATAGGTACCCGTGGGATGGGAGGCTAGAATATAAATAGAATGATAGTAATATTAATTATAATATAAATTAAATATTAACAATTTTATTATTTAAAGATATACATATATACACACACACACACACACACACACACACACACACACACACACACACACACACACAGACACACAGTATTGTAGATACTGTGCGCGCACGTGTGTGTATAAATATATAATATATGAATATCTCTGAAGAAATCATTAATGTATGTAATTCAAGAATATATAATTCAGCGAAAATGATAGAAATTTAAATTTTATTTTTAGTTTTATAAGTGTTAGTAAGTAAATTTATGATAATGATATATGACATTAATTTTAAGTACAAATATAAGCAGATAAGATTTAACATATTGAATGCATTATTTTTTGTATCTATAAAGTTGATTATAGAATATTTATATAAATTAAGGACGTGATATAGTAACTTATGATAGTTAATAAAATCTAAATTACGACATATAGAATGAAGTATTTTCCATTCAACACTTTTACTTGTAAAATAACTGCAATATTGAAATTGTTATTTACCTTAAAAATCGTTCTATTAGTGATAAGGTAATCGCCTTCTTCATGTTCACCTATGACAAAGACTTTTTGATAATCGATGTGTCTACCAATGGCTAAGGAAAAGCACAGAAATACAAAAAGTAAAATCTTCATTTTGTGAATGTACTTATGGAGTCGTTTGTTAACTGAAATCGTTCTGTTCAATCGGTGTTCAGCGAACGCATTTATATCTTCACGTTATCAATTCTCATGCTTGATTCCACAAAGAATCGCACCATATTAAGCAGATTTCTATCTCCCAACACTGACAACAGCTTATGTAAGGTTATTTGTTTCATCTTCCGTTACTTTCCTGTAGATTCTAGAAACTCATCATATTATAATATGACATGCATTTATCTTCCATTTATATTCCATTAGACAATCGGAGAAAGATTAATTGTTTAAATGTAATTTTGAGAAATTTTACAATTTTTTATTTACTTTTTTCATTTAATATATGTAGAAAATATTTTATAAATAATTAATATTATTAGTTAATATATTTGATATTATGATGAATACGATTATTCATTACATTAAATAAATTGCAGCGTATACAAAATAATTTTATGACTGACGCGCGCGCGCGCGCGCGCGTGTGTGTGATATATATATATATATATATATATATATACACACACACACACACACACAGCTTTATGAGACATAATATTATTTTCTTTATAATACTATCATAACAATGATATTTATAACGTAAATATCATCTGTCTTTTTTTTCTGTTTCAAGTGATATTTACCTGATATAATTATCTTCCTGGTTTACGTATATCTTCATACATTTCCAGCTTTTCTCATTGTTAGTATATTGAATGATCATTGGGGGTCTGATAACGTAAATACCATGATAAGCATTGCATGCATGATTAATTGAGTACTCAGATTTTTCTGTCGCATGTGCGAGTGTTTAATCTGAATCAAATAACATTACCTGGAAAACAACGCGTAAGAGGCATTGTGTATGATTTCTGCGGAATAGTGGAATATTTCAAAGATTTTATCAGGCACGGTCTACCGTGACATTGTATCTTGAAACGTAAACGAAATAGATATCATGATTAATTATTTTGTTGCAATTTTTTGAAATAGATATATATTTTGTATATTACGATATTTTTAATTTAATACGTTGCATGTACTCGCAACATAATTATTTATTAAAAATTTCTAGGGCAATTATTACGAATTCAGCATACTTTTGCGATTTGATTTTTGTTTATTTCTTTCGTTAGCAAATAATGTCGTCACAGCTTTTCAGCTATTCTCGCAACTCTGTCGGCCGTATCGCACAAATTAATTCCTTTTCATAAATTCAACGCGAAGGAACGTTTCATATTCTACGCCATAACTCGAAACGTGTTCCTCGGTACGTGTGTAATCTCGAATCTCAGACTCATCATTTTCAGCCGCGTCAGCTTATGGTACGTGAGATCGTAAGAATTAGCTAAGTGAGTAGCTACGGTAGTAGCTCTATGGCTTTTACGGATGCAGAACTAGTGGTAGACCCGGCTAAAGTGAACAAATCGATCATACGAAATTGACGAACAGCTTATCTTATCATCGAAAGACATGTATAAATATCTTTCTATGCAGACAATGACACTTGTCTAATACCGGAAATCCCTTCCAGTCTAGTCGTTAGCATTTTACGAGAGTTGTTCTTCTTTTTAAATTCAGCCTTAATAACAAATTTGGAATTTGTATTCATGACATTAAACATTCTAGGGAAGTACTAGCTTGAGGTACGACAAGAAGAGATTGCTAATCTCTTTAATTTTTAATTTAAGATTTTTTTCTGTATGTAAATCAATTAATTGTGATCTAAATTTTTGATGATTAATATTTAAGACAAAAGATTTATAAAATAGTAATAAGTCAATATATGCTGTGGAATAAATGTCAATATGCAATCTATTGAAAACATATTCGTTAGTCGATTCAATGGAATTTATTATATACTAATTCTCATTAAAAGAATACATAAATGAATCCAATTTATTCGGAAAGAAATATAAAACGTTTAATCCTATTAATTCCTAAATTATTACAGTTCGCAATTTTTCAATAACATGTATTATTTTATAAGAAATTCTAATAAATACTGCAAAAAATAAGCTATATTAATAAAGATTTATATTGAACATATATTTTCATTAAAAATGATTAAAAAAGCTGAATGAAAGATTTGTTGAATAATGATCTTGTCTGGGAAAAAAAATATGTGAATCTTTATTAATTTAATACATGTTGTTCGACAAGTATAAAAAAATACGCTTGAGCGTCTGTTATCTACAGTTTTCTAGAACATACGTAAAATTTCGAGAAAGACGAATTTACCGTTTACAGGTTCAACATTTGACAGATGAGAAATTTTATCTTGTTGAGATCATGAGATTATAATATCTTCATTATTTTGTTCAGTTAGTGATCTAAAATTAACTGATGAGTGAATCAGAGATATGCCGTCAGTATTTCATTCGGAATATTTGCCATGTGTAAATTGCAATTGAATCAAATTGTAAATATTTTCTTATAACAAGCATATTTAGTATGTTACGCAAGAATATAGAATCCTTTCCTTTTATTGCGCAATTGCAAAATCATATTTGCCTATACAGATGTTTGAATAAATTAAATTACGATTATATGTAATTATACGAAAATATATATATAATTCACATTCTTAGAAATTTATTTTTTTAAAAGAGCTTTAATTATTAAATTTAATTTATTCATGTCAATCTAACTCTAAGAAGCTTGTTTCAGATCAGAATCGTACTCTATTAAAGGAAAAGAAGAATGTATCTTTTATTAAAACTTGAGGATAGAATTTTATCCGATGCATTTCTGCGTAATGGATGAGAGGGAAGGGATGCTTTATACGATCGCCTTTGAAACGTTTTTCGTATCAATATGTAGATACACTGCACCATCGCATCTCTAGTGTTGCCTATGTGCTCACGCGGCTGCTGGTAATTACTCACGTCACGTAACCGTGTTGCTGGATGCCACGGATGCCTTTTTTTTTTTTTTATATACCATCAAGAAGTGCCAGCAGTCCGCGCAGGCCGCCGCCATCCAGTGGATAATATCGGCCAGTGCTTTTTATTAACGGCGAGGAGAAGAGAGAGACCGTGTATCGATCCAATAAACGCCGTCACGTCGGATCGGGCGAGAACAATCGCTACAGAGGATAAAATTCTCCGCTTGATCTGACCGCGAGTGGAAATGGCACGTCACGTACCGGCGATCTCTTCTTTCATTAACGTTACGAACGTTTCACGCATCGCTCCTAATCACTGCCCGCGAGTACAAGCGATCACGAACAAAACGTGGAAAGAAACTGCCCCCCCCCCCTCCCCCTTTCTCTCTCTCTCCAGTTACACGTATGCTCGTGTTTCTACAGTTCTCGTTGGACCTTAAATCCCGATTATGTAGTTTTTTTTTTTTTTTGTATTTGTCTCGCCAACTTATTTTTTTTATTCCAGGTAAGATTTGCAATATGAACTTTACATAATAAAAAATAATTTATCTAGTATAACTTATAATTGATAAACATATAAATTAATAAGTATAAATTAATAAGTCAAAATAAGTGTTTATAAATTATTATTTTCTTATAAATCTTAAATATGAGTATCCCTAACTTTTATCTTAAAATAATTCTTATTAGCATTAATTTTATATAGTTGATCTTATAACTTTATATATTTATTAACTTTATATATTTTTCAACCTAATTCCACGGAAATTTTATTTAGATAAAATGAATTATCCAAAGTATTTTTAATTCATCACCATTGGAACTAATTTCATCACACGCTGACATTATTATTTCACGTCCATTGTTGTCCACACGCGTCGTGTAAAAATAGAGAATTTTATTCGCTTCACATTATAAATTTTCAAAAACCCAACGTCAATCAGGGAGCATCAATTCGATAAATATTGAACCAGGTAGGGTATCAATCAACCATCAATGCGTCTTGTGTCCTGAGCAGACACGCAAATGGCCGACTGTGAATATAGTATTCTCTCCTTGCGGTGACACCGATATCGCATACGTATCACGCATCGTTTGTCATCATTATCTGTACCGTAATTAAAACTTTCCGACTTATGATGAAGGATTGCGCGACCTGATTTCTATGAAAATAGAATGGTCATCGTAAATGTCACGTTTTGTCCCATATAAAAGCGTAACATTGTTCAAAAACTGTCATTTCAACCAGCACGATATGAAATACGCTCCGATTCTGTAAAAGTTTGCCGCAGGAGACTGCACCGTGGTGGAGAGCAGGTATATAAATTAATAAATAAAAAATATATTTATTAAATAAAAAAAAATAGGAAATTATATAATAATAGATAATAAACACATAGTAATAAAGTATGTAAGAATTTGAGATGATAAGAAATAAGAAGTACAAATATGTGACGTTTCAAAACCTTGTTTACGAACTTCTGTTCGTTACTCCTAACTTCATTCACACGCAAGAGGTACGCTCTCGAAATAGAATGATATCATCGCGAAATTATACTTTCCAGCGCGTGATATATACATTTATGCTTCCAATTTTACTGTGATCACTGCTGAGATTAATATCAAATAAGAATT
Organism: Pogonomyrmex barbatus; assembly: GCF_055798465.1. Lineage (NCBI taxonomy): Eukaryota > Metazoa > Arthropoda > Insecta > Hymenoptera > Formicidae > Pogonomyrmex > Pogonomyrmex barbatus. The sequence goes on from NW_028297119.1 coordinate 2,430,749, forward strand.
TTTAAACTGAATAATTTAAAAGTACATATAATAATTTTATTACATTTGCGATAATACATAATATAATAAAAAAGAATGTTATCAGAAAGGGAATAAATGAATTGCTCGTAATTGTTAAATTACGAGCAACGGATATTCAAGCAGAACTAATTCAAATCGCAAGTTAATCATCTTGTTAATTTAAATATATTGTAATATATTTTTGTTAAATTGTCTTGCTAATTTTGAAGATATATATCTGTAGTTAAATAATACAATTAGGGTAGAGAACGTGACAGGAATATGTAACGTTACTGATTTTCTTCTTTTCTAAAACGAGTTGAACGAACTCAAATTGAATTACATATTTTTCTGCTACCGTTAGAATTTTCATTAAGAAATTCAGTCGTGACGGGTACTTTTAGTTTCTTTTTTACGAATGATGGTCTGACGCGTCGTTGGCAATCGACACATGTAAGTTCGAGTAATACTGTAGATTTATACATCAGTTTCTCGCTCAATGGCTCCATGTTCAATGATTCGTAAACCGCTATCTGGTTCACGTGACCGCACGTGATCGCTTACCCGAACCTGCTCTTCGATAATGGTTCTAACCAGATCAGACATATCTGCACTGTATATTTGTATTTGTATAAGAAATTAAATAATTTTTAATAATTTAAATAATTAAATAATAGTTTAATTTGTTAAATATCAATTATGTGTATAAATGATATTGTTAATTTTAAAACTTCAAATTTAAAAAAAATTATATTATTATTTCTTTTAGCATATCTTATTCTTATATTTCTTTTTTACATTGTTTTATATATTATTCTACTATAACTTATTTTTACGACTTTATTTTTACTTGTCATTAAAAATTTCTTCAGTTTAATTTTATCATCTTTATTTCTCATCTTTTTCTTTTAGTTTATATTACATTCATATATTTTTATCAAAATGTTGTATCACATTTATAGATATATGTATTGTAATGATATGTATAATATATGTATATGTATATGAATATTATATTTATATTATACACAAAATATAATAGCTGCATATCTATATTTCATGACAATGTGTCATATCATGGTTCTGATACTTAATTTTCTGGAGCAATTACGATATTTTTTACAATGAGATATCGTGTTATAAAATGACAGAAATACATAGTAATCCACAACATTTCATACAAATCAAAATAAATTGTCAGTTTATTAAACCGACGAGTGCTACGGAAATCATTGCGAACAATATATAAATTTCAAACACATCGAGATATCATTGCGATAATAATTTTATTGGTGTAACATCTAAAAATAATTTCGGCTGAACGGATTCTTTGTGATAGTCGAGAATCATCCCCCCGATCTATGGCTAATGATCGTTCAAACAAACTATCGCGGAACAGTAAACGAAACTATGTTGAATTAAGCGATCCATCGGCTTTATTTCATTATTTCGCATGACTCGCACCATTTCATCCCGGGGCATAACTCCGATAGGAGTGTCTTGTTTGCCTACCGAGATAGTACGATAGTAAGATCGATCGGGGGTTGCACGGATGCGGGGTACCGTCGGATAATGGATCGGACCTATCCGCGAACCTGATCCCCACGTGCGCACGGATGTAGGGTTGAAACGCTCCGTCCGGCGACCGTTGGCTGTGTTCCCTCTAGAGACAAAACAATTTTATCGTGGCTGCGGCGATTCGTGGTTGCCGCGATACCCGGGCCAAGTATTTTCATGAATTACATACGGGGAGGGGGAGGATCGTCCCCGGGAATCCGAACGGAAAATGTCGAGGTCGACGCGCGCCGTCTTCCGCTATTCCGCTGTTTTGCGGGCCTTTCTCACATAATGAAATCTCACGCTCGGTGTATTGTGCCGGTCCGAAAATTTCGAAGGGAACCCGAACAATTTCCCGACAGTCTCGGGTATGATTTGTTCGCGACGAGGAGGTGACCTAGGCGACGGCGACGGCGATTGCAGGCACGGCTCCTCAAAGAACAAGTGAAAATCAAGCACGCGTGTATCAATCGCGAGTGCCAATCTCCACCCCGAGAGAGGGTGGCTTTTATGTTCTTTACCTTTGATATCAGAGGTCTGTGCTATGCAATGTCTTTCTCTGTATGGACTTTTATAGAGGAGGACGTCGACGTTATTTGGAAACTTTTGAACTTAATGTCTACGCGCAGCAATGCAATAGTTTGACCAAGAAATTTCAATTTCAACCGTTGGAAAATAACGATATATCAAGACTCATTCTCTTGTTTTCTTATAATTGAATTTTAAATAATTTAATTCCACAGAGAACATCGACCAATGCATAACAATATGCATTCTCGTTATTAAAATAATATAAATCCACGAATATTATTTCAATAACTCGCAGCTTACTCTTAACAATAAAATGATAGAAATAGAAAGGCAAAATTTTATTTGAAGTCTAATATTCTGTGTGAAATCAAAATTAATCCTCGAAATCAGAAATATTTTCGTAAATAACGCGCTCAACTGTTACTGCGGTTTAATCTGTGGACGGTAAAAAATAATACGTCCAGATATTTTTTCAAATGCTGAACAAAAACATCGAAAATGTAATCAATAACAATGCAATTTTATCGGATAGGAACGAGTTTTTCACTGACATAACGAAGCGAACTGCAAAACTGCAGTTGCACTACCCTTGATTGGATCTTTATTCTGTCATTTTTTTATACGTGCAATCGTAAATGTATATAAATTCTATCTATGTTAACTGTTGAAAACTGATTTTTTTGTATGACACAAGCATATTTAAACAATTCATTCATACAACTTAAAATAATATAAATTAAATATTTAAAAATAACATTTTCCATGCATTACACGAAACAATCAAAATTTAAAATAAAAAATTAAACAATCAAAAATTAAAATAATACGGCAGAAAATTTTAAAGAATAAAATTTTCTATCGTATCTTGAAGTATTATTATAAAAAGACGAGATGTATTCTTGAAGAATTAAAATATATCCATCAGAGTAGCGCTAACCGCAGTATAACCGCGTGCGGTTTCCAATTCTTTTTCATAGAAAAAGTCCATTTCTTTAATTTTCCACGAGATGGGCGCAGAATTCATTTTCTAACGACCAAAAACGGCGCGCCGTCGAGATAAACGTTTCGTACACACATTCTTGCACGTACACACATATTCCAGCCGCCTCCGCTTCCAGTCGGCGGCTAAGCCGGAAATAAGCAATCGCGACGATGCCTTTGCGCAGTTCCGTTCGCCGCGAAGACTATGGTGGCCGATCGCGAAGAGCGCGTCGCGGATGATGCGGAAGGGAGATTCTTACTGCGCCTTATCGAGAGGAACCGAAGCAGAGAGCTCGCTCTCACCTAATCCCGTTTCCACCAACCGGCATAAAAATTCCATGTCCCGTGTTTCACTAGAAAAAAATCATTTGCCGTTGTCGGCTGAGCATCACGAGCGTTATCGGAGCGCAAATCCACGATCCGTGAAATTACGACGGGGGCGTCCGGTAACGCCGGCGCGCACCTTGTAATTTTACGACTCGCGGGCCACTTAACATCGAGACCGTATATTCCCCATAAAACGCTCTCTCGGACGTTCCTCGTAGTGACGGCCAGACAAACCGCGGCTTCTCCGACCCAAGGTAAACCTCCGTCCGTTCGCACAGGTAAACGATTACCCGCTCCCGCGCGCGATCCCCGTCCCCTCCCCTCCCTCCACCCCGTTTCTCGCGAGGGAACAGGACCCGGTGCGAGGCCGAGCCCTCGCCGGGGTGATGATATCTCCTTACGAATCTCAACAAAATGCGTCGTGTCGGCTTGTCGGCGCTTATTACGCCACGTGACGAAATGACAGTGCTCACGGCAAACACAAAGAGGCATTCGTCCCGGCCGTGTGAGTCGTGTAATCGTGTGCAGACGGTTCCACGCCCAGGAGGCACGGAAAATTTCACGCGTACGGACAGCGAGACGGTTTTTACATTGTAAGTCTGCGTATATTGTACACACACACACACACACACACACACACACACACATACACACACACACACACACACACACACATACATATATATATGATGTGAGCGAGCGGGTCATGTCGCATGTGCCATAGAATATCCGAGGGATTATCAGGATGGTTGCTCCCAGCCGGCGTTCTCCACGCATATCAACATACTAATAGGAAGCATAATTAACATATTTTTTTTTTTATATAATCAAAAGCACAAAATGAATATGTTATATAACGAAAAAGTATGTTGTATGAAAATTAAATTATAGTTATTTTTATCTTTATTTGCGCATAATATTATTCAAATTAAACTTTATTTATAGGGAAAATATTAAAATTGTTTTGTTTAGAAACCTTATTTTTTTTTTAATCTTTATATTTACATATACACTAATATTTTATAACATAACAGCACATAGTGTGTGAGTATAATATTAAAAAAGTGTTCTATATTGCTAATAATACTTATTAGCGTAAGTAAATCTAAAAAACGAGTTTTTCTTCCTTAGCATACTTTATTTTATATTTTTTGCAAATAAAGAAGAAAGGCCTTTCTTTTATATACGCTTACGCTAAGTAAACCGCTAAGCAGAATAAACTTATCGGCATCGCAGCGTGCGAAGAGTACAGGTAAACCCTTTTTATATTTCCATTTTTTACGTTGACTAATCAAGCGCGAGAGGGTTTTTATTTTTAACCGACGAAGACAGCGGACGCGCTTCGTCCTTTCTACATACAACACACACACACACACACACACCACACACACACACACACACACACACACACACACACACACACACACACACACACACACACACACACGTATATATAAAAAAATCTCACTGAAAAACCTTTATTCATCTCACACCTTACGCACGTTATACGCACAGCGCAAAATATCGTTCCGGTGATTAAGAGAACGTTAAGGTCGTCGTTACGGGCGGTTGCGAGACTCGGGCACCGATATTCGGGATGATGAATCGATACGGTGCCAACTGCGGTAATTTCTCTGGAGGAGAAGCTAAACGAGATATGAACGACACGATTAATTCCCTCGAACGATCTTTTTCGGCGCTGTTAACGGTTATCTGATTGGCTCACGCAGCATCCGACGCTACGGGTAGGTGTAACGTAACGAGCTGCAACGATCATCTTTTTTTACCGGCAGCGGCGGCGGCAGCGGCGGCGGCAGCGGCAGCGGCATTCTTTTTGTGCAATGCGCGAACCTGGCTGGCAAGACCGGCTGGCCGGTTATTACCGCAGAAGAAAGCGTGTTGAGCACAAAATAATGTTCGCACGGAGCTGCAAAACGAAACGTTTAATTAATAAACCACGCTCAATGCGCGTAGCGATATCTCCACGCAACAGCGCCAAGAACGCGTTTCAACAAAACTATCGCGTATACGTTGAAAGTGTTAGCGAAAGATTTAGTATATAGATTTATCACGTAAATAACAGAGAGGCGTTTCGTCTAATGATATTTGTTCCCGTTTTATGCGTTTCCTGTATTTGCGAATATTAATAAGTTAACATCATCCTCGCGCAGATACGCCTTGTTTGTGCGTCGCGTCGTGATGTTTGTAGGTTGCGCGAGTGAAATATTGCGCGAGCGGTTTAGCACGTACGTCGCGTTCAAACATTTTATGCATTCATAACGACACAGGCAATTACCCTCAAGTCGCCGGTGTGATAAGTACCAGGCTGAGAAAACATAAATCGTGACTCGTGACACGCGCCGCGGCCTTCCAGCGGCGTGACGCGCATCATGTGGGTACCCATCTAATATCAAAGTACGCACGACCGTGACAAATCCCAGATTACCTTTCGGGGATAACAATACGGGCGGCGGCGTATGTAGAAAGCGGAACCGTGGTGTTAATTTCCTGTTGCGGAGCGAAACGAGCCAACAGGGAAAAACAAAGGCTCACGGGGGATCTTTGCTATGCTTTTATCCCTCGAATCGCGCGCCTTCCGTCGTCAAAGATGAAATGGGTACCTGTCGTTCATGCGCGAAAGGCAATCGTAGCGTCAGAAATTGCCGCAACCTTTCTCCTCATCATGACGTGTTAAATTAAGTAAAGTTTAAACAGGGAAGGTAACAGTATTGAGAAGCAGTATCGAAAATTGAGTTAGGCAGAGAATCTAACCTAACCTGTTAGATAAAAGATGTACGAGATGTGATAAAATTATACGAGTAGCTAGAAAACTCATTTAATCACGATGGTGCGTTTATCTCCTCGATTCATTTATCGAATATATCTAAAAATGGAAATGAAAATTTACATTTTAAAGAGAGAATACGTGTTTATTTTGCGAAAGTAAGTTACAGTTGCAAATGAATCAATGAATATTGATGATATGTTAACTGGAGAAACAAACATATTTAGTGCCGGAAGCACATTAATGGAACGATTTTTATAAATGAAAACAAAAAATAATAAGACAAATTGATTGAAGTTTTGTGTTAAAAAATAATAATTACATTAATTATGATATGAATCTCTTATCCATTATCTTTATAACCTATTTTTTAAATTAGCAATTAATTTCTTAAATTAATCGCAAATTTGAAATATAATTTCATTTGAAATATAAATTTCAGTTTTTTTACTCTGGAAAATGACCGCACACATGTACAAAGATGTAATGGAGTCACAGACGAGATCCTTAATTAAGAAAATGAATCAGCCACTGGGGCGTCAAAAGAGACAAATCCGAAGTAATAGCGTCCCGTTATCGTTTATACCTCTATCAGAGTAGATGAGTTATCCTAGTCCAATCCTTTAGTTTTTTCCTGTTCTCTGTGGTCTCAAAGTTTAATTAACTCATGAGGGTGTGTAAAAAATTACATTGCTGAACAAAATACCGTTGTACTTTTGCATAGTTGCACCGCAATGCTATGTTCTTGAATTTTAAGTAAATGGAATATACAGTTTCCATGCGTATTTCTAGTTTTAATTTAACAAAGCGTTTGATATTTAAGAAAGCGTTGATTACAAAAGTTTGTTATTAGAACATCGATATTTCTTTTCATTTTTTTTTTAATTTTCAAATTTATATAAAAATCTTTATATTTATATTTTATCTCTGATTTGAATTAAAAAAATATAAATGTTTGATAATATTACGATTCATTGCATTCACTTTATTACTGTCATTACAAAAGACGAGAGTCTAGTTTTACTCATTTATACAGTTTTGTTGTTTCCCTCTCATTTACATTTTCTCTGCAGTAGTATCATGAGCAGGAAAGATTAACAATTTAATTTTAGTTTCAAGAACTTGTACAAGAATAATTTTCATGCGTGTATCATATACACCGTGTTTCATTGTGTAAAACTATTTCTACAAACTACAGACGAAGCAGCAAGCTCTCCATTAAGACAAATCGACCTTACAGACTCGTAAAAGACTACACGTATTTACTTCCGTTAAATTTCAGATGCTGTAAGATTAAGGAAACAGAGCGCTCGGATTTTGCTGTTAAAGCGCGCGGTAGTAAGACATAGTAGAAGTAGTTTGCCGAGGTGGACATTAAACAAACATCTCCCTCCTCCCCCCTCCGTGCTGCAGATACGCGAGGTGAAGCGATAATAAGACACGTCGAGTAAACTACGTGTCTGTGCAACGTGTAACAACGAGCGCAGCTAGCCGGGTGCGGCACGAAACGAATGCAATTGCGAGCATCGGCGAGGATATAAGCGTGATGACCACGTTCGCACCGTAGAGCTCCCCCCCCCCGTCTAAAGTTCCTATTATCGCTCACGTCGTCGCGGCCAATATAAATCTGAGGGCGAGAGGAGCAGAATGTATGGCAGAGAACCCCCGTCTCCCTTTGCCGCGCCGCGCACTTCACGCTTTAATGCCTGGGAAAGTGTTGCGAACGAACGCGGACCGAAAAGTGGAACAGATTCGTACGATGCCGGCAATGAAAGCGGGGAAAAATATGGGAGGGGATTTATATCGAGATACAGACTATTCCGCGGAAACGATTCAAAGTGGATAGTCGTGGGACATTACGGGGATATAGGACAGTCTCCCTGCGCTGCTCTTACAACGTGGAGCAAGATAGCGGAGACACACACACCGTCATTGTATTTCCTTTCAAAGAGCCTGCATTCACCTTTCATAGTATTCACACGTCCACTTGTTGAACGTATAACTTTATTTATCGAAGATAGATTTTAGTTGTGATGTAATGAAATGCGATGAATATATTAGGTAATTGTGTGTGCGAGAACAGTGACTCGTGTCTCGAATTTATGTGTCTCGAATATTTCGTTTTATTTATATTATTTGCAGTATTTATAATTCTCCACTAAAAAATTAAAGATGTGATAATTTCTATGTGTACGAATATATTTGTCAAATATTAATATATTTTGTATTGCAAACACGGCCTCAATTAGGAAAATCTACAAATGATATCTCGTCCTCTTAAAATTTGTCTATCCCCATATTTGTCTCTAGGCTCTTTAATTCCTCTTCAAAGAGCGCCCTTTGTAACAGTCTTAATTTATTCTTCATTCTTTTAAAGAGAGATTACGTTGAGCGAATCTTAAAGGAATTTTACTTCCAATTTTAAAGCAATTTTTCATTATACACGATGATCTGATATGCTTGCATACGTACGTACTTCAGTAAATCTTTATAATTTAATAAAGAAAACACAGTGACTCTTCAAACAATAAACAATCGAAACTTTTTAGAATGTAATAAAAAGATATGATATTTCCGAAAATCCAAAAGTTTAATTCCGAAATTGCGCTTTTAACATTACCCTGATTCTATTCGTATAGAAAATTGAATGGCGGATATCGGACTGTATTAGATGTTCGATTATTCAGAATACCGCATCGGCTGTGGGATACTCTCTTGGCACAGAAGAATATTGGGTCGATCCAAAACTTTCCGAGGTCATATTCTCCAGAGAGGAAATCTACCGATAGTACATACGACTGGTTACATACGACGATATTTAATTAAATACGTTTCGATAAATTTCCGAAAGTCAATGTCACTCGCTATTGAACTATTGAATTTTTAGAGAGAGTGATGTATTTATTGGCAGAATCTGTCAATATCCTTAAATGTTCGTTACCACACACTAATTTGATGTAATTATATAGAGTAAAAACTCGCGAGCCGAAAAAAATTGTCTGAAAATTGACAAATCGTTGAAAAAAATATAATGATGATTATATTTCCCGGTGACAGATTATAGTATCGATTTATGTAATCTGCTTACGCAACTTGTCGCGACTTATGTAATCTTTTTCCGATAAAGACGTTCACGAGAGCACATTCTTTTTTAGTTTCCTTGTGAAAAATAACTAAAGTTATATAATTTATTATACGAATCTGAGAAACTAAAAAATTAATGTAAAATCTGCGAAAATATGAACAATTGAATAATATATTTATTATTAATTTAATCTTAACAGAAAAAAATAATTAAAATTTTACATTACATTTAATATGACTGAAATTCTGTTTTTTTAATATGACTAAAATTCTCAATGTTTTATTTATTTATTTCCAGATACTCGTAGAAATAAACCTTTTAGTTTTAGTACGTAAAAATATCATATTTTTTTTACATAGACGTATCGCAAATTAGTATTTACGTGCAAGATACAACGCAAATCATCCTCTGAAAATTTCCGTGTCTCTTTCAAAAGGTTCTCGAAACACATAAATTGCACATTGCAATAGTTGCAATTTGCAATACGAAAGCTTTATGCGGACCATGAAAAAAAAATGTTGACTGTAGGAATCATGGGCGCAATTCGAGCGGAAGGATACATCAAATATATCTACAATCGTTTATCAATAGAAAATGTTGATTTGTTGATATATCCTGTATATCTCGAATCGTATGTCGCATAGACACACAATACAGATTGCAATCGGGAAGTGAAGTTAACGCCTGTCACACCCGCCGCTAACTATTAAATTTCCTTACACTTTGTAGTACCATTAATCGTCGGAAACTCCTTTATCGAGCGGTTCGCGCACGAGTGAGTTGTCGCTCGTTCGGAAATCGCCAAGAAATCCCAACCCGGCTTCCATCACCAACGAGAAAGCATCTCCACACACACACACACACACACACACACACACACACACACACACACACACACACACACACACACACACACACACACACACACACACACACACACACACACACACACACACACACACACACACACACACACACACACACACACACACACACACACACACACCAGATATGATATATATATATATATATTTATATATATATATATTTATATATACTGTGTGTGTGTGTGTGTGTGTGTGTGTGTGTGTGTGTGTGTGTGTGTGTGTGTGTGTGTGTATCATAAGTTTGGCGACTCCTGGCTGCTTGCCCGTGCACGATGAGAGCAATATTGTCGCGAGGTTTCCCGGAGAAAAACTTTTTAATCTCTCGGGTGAGCGGATGAGCAGATGCTTTACGCGCGGTGACGACTCCCGACGTGACACGCCGCATTAAAGCACCGCGAGAGAAACGCGCGCTGGTAGCTATCTGTATCTGTATCTCCGCGTTCACATAGAATTCTCCTAGAGATTTCGGCCCGAGCACTCCGAGGCTTCGTTCTCGATGCTTGCCGCATTTCACTGTCACGAGACCGAAACGTCGCGACGAAATGTCACGTCGTTCGAGACGTCGACTAACGGCGCGACTCGTCGTTTACGAGGCCCATATCGTCGGCCTCGCTGCCGAAAGAAATCGCGCGGTCGAAAACGAACGTACGACGTAAGTTACAATTGCGCAGCAATTGCGCCGCGCGAGAGAACGTGTGTGTTCGTCGATTGACCTCACGACAACCGTCGGGCTCGAGAAGACGTTGATGGAAACACGTACGGGTTCGATGCGAGAGTCTACAGGAACGCTTAGACGCGTTTGAAAAACGCGGCAATATCGTCCACTTTTCTCTCTCAATCTCTCTCTCTCTCTCTCTCTCTCTCTCTCTCTCTCTCGCTCTCTCGCTCTCTCTGCTCTCGCGGCTTCTTACCTCGCTCACGGCGTTTTACCGAGAACGCGCAGTGTTCGCGCTTCAATGTTGAAACGATAGGGAACTTTTTTTAATCTTCAGAGCAGATGCTTTCACGACGACGGTTTCCCGATTTGACACGCCGTGTTAAGAGCCGCCGTCGCACTCCGAGGGGATGAGAGAAACGCTCGCCCTCGGCGCCGCCGCCCCTCAGGATTCCGGCGAGCTGTGGACGTCGGAATGACGTGTCGGTAGAGATTTCGTTCCGGATGCCACGAAGCGCGCTGTAGCAACCCGAGAGAAGGTTGAATAACTGGGGGAGGCTCTCTCTCTCTCTCTCTCTCTCTCTCTCTCTCTCTCTCTCTCTCTCTCTCTCCGCGAGGCGCGCATTTACGCTCACCAAGTATATAGCTCGCAAGACCGTAACTAGGTGCGGGATATTCCGGAGGGTCCATGTCGAGCGTGAAAATATCATTTTTAATGCCCTGTCGGAGGTGCGTTTACAACCATGACATTTATCCTCTCTCTTCTCAACGAAGTTGCTTCCGTTCGGTCGTCGACAATTTTAAACCGCGCTCCGCGGTTGGATAATAATGTGATAATATTTTCTCGTTAATTCATCCATCAAATTTACGCCACATGTAAAAAACAGAACTTAAGTCAAGAATTTGCAACAAATTACACTGCATGCAAATTACATTGACTATACTGAGGAACTGGAAAAATCTGATAATGTTTTTCACCGACACTTTTATCTTAAATGTACAATTTACGTATTTATTTATTTATGAATTAAAGCTAAATATATTCTTATTTTATTCTAGAAACATAATCGTTTATTAAAAACTGCACATGTCCATCAAATTAATCAATCAAACTCCATTAAGTGACGGACCTGCGTGAGATCGAGTTATCCAATGTTAACCGGGCGATCAAGTGAAACCGCTCTTGGCGGTAGTAACGAGAGAAATAAAATTAACGGCGCAAAAAATGGCGGTGATCGTTGCGCGGGGATCATTTTACACACGGTTATTTCTCGTGGTGACATCCCCATGCGAGATCGCGACCGCCGACGCATAGTAATTCGAGATCATGCCCGGCGTCGGCGGCGGCGGCGGCGGCAACGGCGACGGCAACGGCGACGGCGGCATGGTTTTATCGCGTTAACGCGTCCTTTCGTTGGCCTTGTCGTGCGATAACGCATTATATACGAGGCAAAGCCCGAGCGCGAAGCACTTCCCCAAGGAAAACCTGGCCTAAACTACTAGGCACAGATGATACAGGATCGGGGATGGCAGGTCGCTGTATAATTTTGTTCCAGATGCTCTACTTTCTCACGTGTCTATTTGCATATCTTGCCGAATACTTTCGCAAAATGACTTGTCATTCGACGGAAAGACGTTTTTAACGTCTCATCCTCCTTCTCGCTATTCTCATTTCGCCCATTCAATTCTCTTTCCGTTCGTGTCTCTGCCTCCTCTCTACTGTTTTCCTCTCTCGCTCAATGTCTAGTGGTCATCTCTCCCTTTTCTGTAACGTCATCTCGAACTTCCAGAGGGATGTTGGTGGGCCTATCCGACCGCAGGATAGAGAACCGCTCATGGTCAGCCAGTTACCGTGGGTAATGCGATACAGGAACTAAATTCCGTATGTACTCGGGGACTAAGTGCACTTCTAACCGAAATTTCACGGCCTAAGCAAACGTTACGCCGACGCTTAAACGAGATTTCGTATTAATGTTTAAAGCGATATACTGGCCGACCGTTGCGCAGATTGCAATCAGTGAGGGATAGCCGTAGCATATAACTATGCTACGGCATATTGTTTGAAATGTTCAAGTGCCCGTAAACGCTCAACGCAGATTTTGCGAGATCGCACATTCGCGATCATGATAAATGATACTCGAGACAACAAGCCCGAAGAAACGGAATATTTGGATTATTTTTTTTTATTTATTATTTCATTATTGCTAAATCTGTGATACTTTACTTATAGCTTATTGTTAAAGTTAAATAAGTGATGAATTTATATGCTGTTGTTCCGATCTCCGATGGGAATTGATACGCAGAAATTTACAGTAACTATTGACGATACGGCTCGAAAGTAGCGATAAATTATTTTTCATCCGTAAGGTAAGCGATCAATCTTCTCATTCGACAATCTTGTCACATTTTAGCTTTTGTTCTCTCGAAATTAGTAAATTTATGCTTTTAATTAAATTGCAAACTTTACAATCGGAAAGTAAACAATGAGTGGCATACATTCGGATTGCGATATAGATGACGAAGCGTTTTTACAATTACAAACAAATCGCAAACAAATATGAGACCGAAAACGTAAAAATAAATTCTTTCGAATTAAAATTGTTATACAATTTTGATTTTAAAAATGTTATTTTCTCAAAATTAGATTTCCTCAAAATTCAATCTCAGTGCAAAGAAATGAAGTGATCGTTGAAACTCGCACAGTTGGTAGTCAAACGAGTTATCGGGACGTATATGAATTACGATATATGAATGTACAACGTGAATTTCTATTTTTTTCGCATGACGTAGAGCAAGCATCTCTAAAATTATTTCTGCATCTTGGCGCACAGAGGTGTCTTGTAGCCTGGAAGCTGAACCACCGGATTCACGAGAGAGCCTGCGAACTGCATAGCGACAGGCACTCTCAGTACCTAAGAGCCCGTGCGAATATTTTCTTCGTGTGTGTGTGTGTGTGTGTGTGTGTGTGTGTGTGTGTGTGTGTGTGTGTGTGTGTGTGTGTGTGTGTGTGTGTGTGTGTGTGTGTGTGTGTGTGTGTGTGTGTGTGTGTGTGTGTGTGTGTGTGGTGTGGTGTGGTGTGTGGGGTGGGTGGGTGTGTGGGTGTGGGTGTGTGTGTGTACACAAATATACCGTGGATACGTTGGTATTCACGTTAGACGTGAAATCTCGGCTTCTTTCGCCGGTGCGAGATTCTTCTCAGCGCGTATATCTGATCTCGCGCCGGTAGCATCCGTCCGATGGATTTCGCGTATCGCTTTTCCGTAACTCGCCTAACGCGAGTGCCAATAAGACGCTCGATGACGAGATGGAGCACAAATACAAAGGATACGAAGATCTTCCTCTTCTAGTTATACGGAACGTGTATATGTTGTTTGAAGTATCGGAGGCATCGTAATTTCTAATATGTTCCTAGTTATATAACCAAATGATATGACGTGAAAGTTATATCTTTGCTACTACACGTGAATACACGTCGATTTTGATGTGTAATAACTTCTCGCAATCTCCGTTAATGAAACTACATCTCTGAAAACGTCGCGTTAGGCGCCCAAGTTTCGCGGGGCCATTTAGACGTGCTGAGTGTTGAAACTTAAATAAGTGAATCATTATATGAGAACATCGTTAAGAGAGGAGTTCTAATTTTCAGGTGGTGTGCTCCTGACCCGAGAATACCACGCGAAGTTTTTTATAACATTATTAAAAAAAAAAAGAGACGTGCTGTGCGAGGCAACGAAACTTTCTGCAGCCTTCTGCTCATCTTCGGAGTAAGTGGTACTTTAAAAATTAACCGAGAATATTATATAGTTTTTATACAACCATGGCATCTTGGTCGTATCACGTTTTACACTTTACGAACCAGCGAGCAGAAAGCTTCCATCCCTCCATCTTGCGTTTACACGGTATATATGGCAAGCCTCGGTAGAAAATGACAACGTGTCTGTAGATGGTGATATAATTATTATACGTTAATTAATAAGGTATAATTAATGTTCAAATTATTATTAACTCCATTTCATGTTAAATATTGTAATTTACAAAATTACAATATTTTAACATTTATTTAAGCAAATAAAATAATAATATTCATATTTTACCTTGGATATTAAAAGAGAAGGAATATAAATTATATTAACAAATGAAAAAGTGCAAGAGTGAAAATACAGACATAGAAAGAATACAATTTTATATATATATATATATATATATATATATATATATATATTGTATTTCTGTATTAAAATTTATTATTCAATTCGCGTTATTAGAATTTCATCAAAAGTATGTATTTTTTAATCAAGGCCTATACCGTACCGTATAATGTTATTTTTAAGATAATGAATTACGTACAATACTGCCTTCTATTTTTTACAAATTTGATATAGCACAAATTATACGTTATATATAAATTTTACACCGACGCAGAGAGCGCATATAAGCACTCTGCATTTTTCTTGGATTAAATCCACATTTTTATTTAAAATTACAGTAGAGGAATAACCACGACAAACCAATTTTCGATGAATTGTTTATTAATGTTAGCAAAAGCTTCCAAAATAGAGAGAGAAAGGAGGGAGACAGTTTCTTCTTTTTTTTTTTTTAATCTTTTGCCAAACGGTTAATCTGTTTCGAAATATCGGATCTCGATTCAGCAGTAGAAACGCATGGCGAAGACGGTGAAATTATCTCATGGCCATTGCGATCGAAAGCAAAGAAGAACGGCCGACATTTGTGTAATGAAATATTATATTTCCGAAAGATAACTCCGCCGGAAATGCTTGCACGGCTAAACTTATCCAACGAATTTCTCGGCGCGCAAGCTGCGGCCGAATTGCATCGCGTCGTTTAATTAGAGCAAAATAATTTCGCGTATTTGCGCTGCGCGTAATATACATGCGACATTTTATGCTTTCATACACATAAGCGATATAAATAATATATACATATATTCGCGAAAGATAGCTGTGAAATTTAAGCTTAATAACTTCATTAATAATTATCACAGATGAATCTTTAACTTTTACATTATTGGAAAAAGAATTTAAATATCTTATTTTGGATCTTTATTAAAACCAGTTTACAACTAGGCGATTAATTATCGATAAACGGGGTATTCTGAGAATCATTCGATTTAAAGTTTCTTTGAGAAAGATTCATTAATTATAGGGTTCCCTTTGTCCTGAAGCAATTCCAAATTAATGACTTAAGTTGTTAACAGCAACCATTAAGACACACTCAGTAAAACTTTTTAGAATGAAGCTACGTTAAAGCTACACGTGCTCTCTTCAATTAGCGATTGTCTCGCGAATCGTTCTAATAAATTAATGTATTAATTCTATGGTGTATGAGCAAACGAGTATAGATCACAGAAAACGAATGGTTTGTAAAAAAAGAAGAATTAAATTGACAGTTTTTCTTTAATATTTATAAAATTATTAAGTAAATATCTTTGATAATTTTACATCCGATATTAAGGTAATTGCTATAAAATTAAGAAAATATCAATGTTAAAGTATGATATCCTCAAATTATTAAATTTTGACTCTTTTATACATTCATATTTTACACATATACATATACATATTATATTACTTGTATATAATTTATGTTTGAAATTTTAAATATATATTTGTACACATGTATTTGTTTGTTCATATACCATAAAATTTCCAACATAAATTTTTATATTACAAATATATACACGATGCAAATATTTTACGAGATAATATTAAAATTGGATATTTTAAAATAACAGTTTAATCTTCAATTGAAATATCGGAAAATGTTATTACATATTGTAACAGAGCGGGAATATTTTGCACATATCCGTGCATTATTATTATCGTACATAGCAGCCTGTAAATTCGAGGATACGTATTCACCCTTTCAACAGCCCAGATATCTATCTGCAGAGAGCGATAGAGGACACCGAGACTACGACATCCTGCACATTACGAACTTCCGCGAGTCAACTTCCACTAGGTCGGAACAACGGCACATAATTCCTCGGCAGCGAGTAATTACTTCGGCGGGAAATTTCCGTCTCTAACGATGAATTGATGATACCCGCACAATCTAATTAGCATTACTTCTTTCCCTTGGGTTTTCGCGGTAGACTTAATGCGTTAACTTTTTGCACGGGAAAGGAAATATGTGCGTTGCTCGTTGCGAAGACAGGCAAGAGATCTTGTCAAAATATTGTTCTGGAAGCGCAAAATCAAATAGATGTAACGCAACTGTAGGTACGAAAGATGAAGAAATATGTGCCAAGAGAGATGAGATGAGAGAAAACATTTTCATTTTCTTATACGTAAGGTAATGAAAAGTATCGTGAATATATGTGAAATATATTATATCGAATATTTTTATTTAATTTGTAGATGTTTTTATAAATTATATGCAATTTTTATAATTAACCGAACGAAACAGTAATATTTGATACATAAGACATAATTAATAGATATCGTTTTTTTGTATTTGTCTTCATTACGGATAATATATGGATCTATCGAAATATTCTTTTTTAAATGTTTCGTAAATTCAAATAACATTATAATTAAACAATGAATCGATATCTACATGGACGTTACTGCTCAGAACTTTACATGACAGTATCTAATTCGGTAGCCATTAACCTGTCTGGCGCACAGGGAACAAAGTAAACTTCGGTCTGTGATTGCGCCCCGTTTAGTGTGCTCGTGCACCTTAACGTTAGGCTGCGCAAACTCGGTGTTTAGTACGAGAGCTAATTTGGCATTGACCAGTTACGCTTTGGCGCCGGCGGACTTACCAATGTTTATGTTGCCGTCAGTTCCGGACTGCTTACTGACAATATTGCACCGACCGGAAGTACTAGCGACATTAGTCGTTTCCTAAAATACCTTGCAATCCCAATTTCTGAAACTTGGTCCAATCTACATCATCTATAAAAGTCTTGATATTTGCGCTCAAACGATAACAAGAAAATTAACATTTCGATGAGAATAATTAAGTAAATATTTTAATCACAAAATTTAGAAAAAAAAAATGTTGAATATATAAATTTATATAATAATTTTTAATATAATTTCCATTTTGGATTTATATATTCCATTAAAATAAATACAAAAAGGTCGATGTATAAAATGTCTTAAAAAAAAAAGTACAGAGCAAAGAGCATATTTTTGTTAATAATCGGGTGAAAACTGTTTGACAACGATTATATAAATGTAATATTAACCTCCTTTCTGTAGTCATAAAGAAATGCAATTTCACGAAACATTAAAAGTACATATACTATAAGATGTAATAATTTATAATTGGATCAGTGGTCCCGCACTCTTAAGCTATCGTTTAATATAAGATTATATCCTACGTATCTTATAGTTGAGATTATCGTTAATCTACTTTCTTTAATAGAAAGAAGAATATCTTCGTCAAATCTGCTCGTAATCGTAATAGTAATTTTATATATATGTACACACACACACACACACACACACACACACACACACACACACACACACACACACACACACACACACACACACACACACACACACAGACAGACAGACACATAAAATATATATATTATAGTCTACACATGTAGTTATTTACCATATCGTATTATTAATTATGAAAAGGATTGTGCTAATGAGTGGTCTAATGATTTCAATCATCAACTCGAAATTATGCAACTATTATCATCCACAAATTCCACATATTATAATATTATCATTCATTATTCTATCAATCGAATGCATCCCGCGTTAATTAACGATGCTACTCCTAAAACACACCGCGCGACAATTGCAAATGTGAAATTAACTCGAATGATAAAAGATTCATTGAAGATGATTAATGGCTATTCCAGCTCATTTATATGTATTTTATATATATATATATATATATATGCCATACGTACTAAAATATTTATAAGCAATTTAGTAAATTTGTCTATTTGCCTAGGGGAAGGTTCATTTTATCAGTATGACATAAGAAGAACACGAAGCTACTTAATTCGATCCGCTCCGCCATTATCAGACGTGAGACGTCTGTCGCTTTGTCATGTGTATCGCAATCATCTCCGTCTTTGACACTGGGGAACCTTTTACGGCACACACTTTTCCTCGTTACAAGGATCTGCATGCTAACTTGTTCGTGCTCGTGCCTCTTTGTCTCTCGCATTATCTTGTATCTACATCATATAAAAAAATAAAGTGTAATAGAGAAGCGGGGAGAAGGTATGAAGAAGGAGAGAGGATGGGAAAGCGGGAGAAAACGAGAGCACGTGGGAGCACGACTTTTGATGTTTTACAAGCAACTTGCTAATTCAGCAGTACGCTACCCATTTTTATAACGCCGTCGCTGATCTACCCCTTTTTGCCTCCTGCCTCCCGAGGCGCGCGTAGTAATTAAACGTTGTACCGCCGACAAAGGGCTTGGTAAAAGGGCTGGGGGACCATGGTCCGTGGCGCGGGGCGTCCGACAAAGAGACCAGAAGCCGTTTGCCGGATCGTCCCGTTGTCCTTCTGGCAATGGAGTCAGCCGACCTTAGGAGCAAACACAAAAGAGTGCGTTTCGCGACCGCCCGGTTAACTTATCTTGTCTGTCGCTTTATCCTGCCTGCCTGCCTGCCTGTCTGTCTGTCTGTCTGTCTGTCTGTCTGTCTGCCTCACGTGCCCGTGGCGATGAACCAACCGAGGTTCAATATGAAATCCGTCCCGGACCCGGGCCATGCGTTCGGGCTACGTGTCATTCCCCGTTTCACCCCGTTGTTCCTGCCGATCGACAACGGTCGAATCCGCTCGTATCGCCACGGATCTGTCCCCCGACGCTGTTTTAACAACCCTGTTCGCCGCTACGCGCGGTTTCCCGAACGCATCTGTGCGAGATCGATCTATACGTGCATTTCTAGAAACAGTTGTGCACTGCTGATTTCTTTTTTTCTTTTTTCATGCTGAAATCCGGAGTAAATCTGCTTTTTTTCCAGTCGTTATATCTGAACTTGAACATTTATACGTTGACTGCAAAATTAATTTTTTTTTTAATATATATTTGAAAAGAAAAAACATTTATTTCTGCATTTTTTCTTAAAAATATATTTTTATATTTTTATATGTCAATTAATCAATTAATTTCTTTACATTGAAAATAAATGCAATCATTTCAAGCGTTCTGAGGAAATATAAAATGGAAGGAGGGAGGAAACATCCATCTCAGATAAAATTAATAACACAATAAAAATAACGTATTCTTTTCATTTAAATTATAAATTATTGACATTTATATTCTAAGATTTTAATTTCTTTTTGCCTTCTTCTCTCTCTCTCTCTCTCTCTCTCTCCATATATTTATATTTTGCATTTATATTTTGATGTTAAATGATATGCTTGATTCTCTTTAAGTCTGTGATAATATTGTATACCAAAAAAATAAAGCATAGAATCCCCTTTTTTAATATTAAATATAAAAATATACTACCTCAGAATTAATAAATACTAATACAATCTTCATTTTTTTTAATTGAAAATGGCTTGTTCAATGTCTCCAAAATTGTAAACCAAATTATATACTTAAATTAAAAACCTAATTACGCGGCTTGTAATAGACATCATTTTGAATGTATTTTTTTTTCCCCGAAAATCTTCGTCTCTCCTTCAATATCGCATTTATCAAAATCAACTTCGAAATATATGTTCAAGCAGATAAATCGATTTCCTTTAATAATTTCTTATTCTCTATCTTCAGTCACCAAGCAAGAAACTGAAGCAAGACCTATCTTGAAGGAGTTTTCCTTCTGCTTCACTAAACTTCTTTCCTCAAAGTAAGTATGAAGTTTAGGGCAAGGATTAAAACTTGAAAGTAATTTTTAAAATAACTTGTATTCTGATCTTCATGCTGAACTTAAAATACAGAATTAGATGTTATATGATTTGTTTGTTAATGTTGTCATTTTAAATTTATCAATTTGCGATTAAGATATATTAAAATATATTACATACAAAAATATATTACATACAAAAATATATTAAAAAAAATAAAAATTAAATGAAAACTATGCAAGATTTGTTATAGATCCATTTAAACAGGTTATTTTCTTAACAATCATTTCTGAGTTAAAATGTTAATAATGAAGAAAAGACCAATGAGAAAAAACGAATTGTAAGTTGCACGAAAAAAATTGAAAGAAAGTTATATTCTACTAATTTAAACGTATAAATTGCCACTCGGCATTAATTTTTCCGCTTTGATATTTGATTAGACATTTTATTCAGACATATCATACTTATCGTACTGTCTGCAAAATTTGGTACACATTTGCTTGATATTTATATTAATTTTTATAAAACAATAAATTATTTTCTAGAATAATTTTTTTTTTTATAATAAATTATATGTATTACTCGTATAAATCGATTGTAATATCAATTAGAATAAGGCTTTAAAGAAAATCTCGAATCCGTTATAGATAATGAATAGAGTTGTACGTCAAGTTTCATCCGGAATGGACGGATATTGTTTCTATCTTCCCATTGTCCTTCGTGCCAAATCGGCAGCTTGAATCTGCACTGTCTACGAGTTTCCCACCGTTATTGTTTGTCCCCACATTACTTTCGGTACCGGCCTCGGGGGACAAAAAAGTTTATTATCGCGGCTAACTCCGGCAAATTCGTTCATTTGGCAGAGATAGGGAACGCCGGCGCGCAGGTCCACTCCCTAACTTTGCGCATTAAGGACGCCGATAGCGATACGATGGCCGTTTGGCTTTGACATGGGGATTCTTCGGCGGACGATATGACGCTCGCAGAAGAGAGCGTCAACAAGATAAAAAAAATCCTCATAGAATTTTTCGATCAGAGGTTTTTTTCAAAAGAACAATGCAAACTGTATGTTTCAATGGGGAGGGAGAGAGAGAGAGAGGGGGGGGGGAGGGGGGGGCCGTACTTTTATCTTTGTTACTATTGTTATTTTTGCTGTATGAAATAATATTATCGTTTGTATTTGAATTGATATTATTGAAATCAAATAAATTCAAACGTGTGCGAAAATTTAAACTTTAATGTTTTAATTGCAATTTTAATAGAAACCTATTTTTAGACAACTCAATATATATCTAACGGAGTAACTGGGATCCTATGGAACCGATGTTTGAAAAGTTTAGCAGTTACATAATGTGATAATCGCGATCATTCCGCATGGATGACATTTAGGAGTTAAGAAGTTACGTATCTATAGCCGCTTAGAAACAATGACTTATTGTGAGTTTCCGGGTTTCTGTGTCGAATCCATAAATCGATATTATCTATAACTAAATGGTTCTAGCGAGAATATGAAAATTCTCTTAGTTATTCAGCATAATGATAATTGTGCTGCTTTTAATTCATTAATTTTCAACATTTTCAACATGTCTATGTAAAACTGTTGTAATACAAGATAGAAAATAGTCCAAAACTATTTTTAATTAATTGATCATTTGTAGAAAAATATGACTTATAAGAGACATTCCAGTTTTTAAAACAACAATGTTGTACCCCAAGAAAGGAAGAGAAAAATTTAAGAGTTTGATATTTTCAGATTTATATCCCTGATTTTGAACGTGGACGCGTTTTTACTTGTTTAGTTTCATAGATGTAATTAATACTTCTAGATTTTCATTATTCTCATTGTTGGCTGTAACAGTTGTGCTGAACGTGACAATTGCCCGTTACCCCAAAAGTGTAACTTTGTGCGTCACCTGTAAATATAATATTTGCAATAACCGCTCTCGTCATATATCGACGAACTAAAAAAGTAACAATTTCTCCGAGAACGAACAATGCTGCAATAACAAACGGTTGTACGTGCGATTCGCAGTTCGCGTTCTTATATATTGAATACGTGCTTCGCCGATCGAAAATACGATGCGTTGCCGCATAAGCCCTCGTATAATGCGAAACAATAGCGACGGAATTAGCGGCCGTCTAATTCATTACCGCATTACCGGCCGAGTTTCTCGCTGAAACTTGGGTAATTCGATTAACACACTAAGGGCCGTGGCCGAGAATGCGAAACAATTTACTGGCGCGACTTTTCTGGCAGACATTCCGGCCGACAGAAAATTAATTTTTCGTTTTAATAATACCCTCTAATTGCGCCGGCGCAACTTGTATTCCTAGGCGGACGAAAGCGAACTGTGAACGGCACAATGCACTCGGCGAGTCCGCAAAGTGGATTTCCACCCGAAAAATAATGCGCCGCATTTATTGCAGTCGGCGCTCGCAGATGCCTCTAACGTGTAAACATATGACACGGCTTGAATTATTGCCGCGACCGCGGATCCAAATAATAAATTATCATAAAATGTTACGATTATTCAGTACTTAAAAAAGAATGCGCTAGTCTACATTTTTGAAATGTTTATTATTAATTTATTATTAATAACTATACGTTTTTTAAAATGTATTTTGGTGAAATTTTTAAAATAAAATTTATTGAATAAAGATGTTTAATATGACACAAGACAGAATTTTTTAAAAATTATTTAAAAGCATTTTTTTCTATTGTAAATAAAAATATATATATATTTTTAAACTTTATATTTTATAACTGTTCTGTTAACTTAAATAACAATACGTCAACTAACTTGACTTACACGATAAAAAAGATGGATTTAAAAAGCTAAAAATATATATAGAAAATGTTTTTGTTGGTGCACAAACGTATACAGAAACGCGACAACTTGCTAATTAATTAAATATGGCGTTCGAAATAAAGTGTACAAAAATTAAAGCGGTATTACATGTTAAGTCTTCCTGTACCGCTGATCGTGAATTGAATACGAGAGGAAATGACGAACAAGCAGTTGCTATTTTCTCCTCTTTCCTCGATATTTGCTAATTACGTTAATGCGAAATACTGATCGAGAGACGCCCTTAATTATTCTAATTTTACGCTCATTCAATACCGATTCGAACGAATAACGAAGGAAGAAGAATGTCCTTTGCACTCCAGAGAATTTCAGAGCAGATATATTTGGATCACTGTAAGCGATGAATCATTACGTTCCGCTTCGCTGCTTTTATTTATGAAACAGACAAAACGATAATTAATTATCATCTTATATATTGATTATTAAAAATACTCGCGGGTGCAAATTTCTTTTTCTCTTTCTTCCTTTTCCAGCATTTAATCAATTTTTTTTTTAATATGTTACATCCACTTTTGTTTTTATATCAATGCTTATTTTTTCTCGACGGATATAAAAAAAAAAAAATTTGTTCTGATCTCGCGTCTATATTGTTCAAGAGTGTTTTTAATTGATTCGAAATATTGAAAAATAATTGTTTATTCTGAGAAACTACGCTTCTGCAGCCTATAAAGATCGTATAAATATTTGCTTTTCTCCATATTCGTTGCTGTCGCGGGCAAGAAATCTATACGCTTTGAAGTATTATCGTTATTGGTCGGAAATTCATCACGCTGTTAACTCCACCGCGAGAGAAAGGACCATACCCCTCTCGCACGCATTCGAATCGATATTCCCCGATCCGTACTTTCGGGACTGTGGCAAAGTAACGGCGCCGGTATCATTTCTCGCCAGCGTGCCATCGTGTGAGTAAAGGGAGTCTCCGAATGTATTCGGAAAGACGATCGGAATTGTTTTCTTAGCGCAGGTCAGGGTCCTCAATACTGAGGCGATTCCATCGAATCCTTTTTGGATTTTCCCCGACGAAAGCCGGGGGGAAGCGAACCAATAAGGAAAATGCCCGGTCGATACTCCGCCGCTCTACTACGTGTACCATATAAGTGTCTGTCCCAGGGGTAGGCGGTCAGGGTACATCAGATAAGAAAACCCGGTCCCGGAATAGAGCGCTATTATGTTTCCTATAAGTGGGCAACCCTAGGGAAGCGCAGCCTCACACATACACACATACGTGTAATATAAATACGTGTAATATAAAACCACACACACACACACACACACACACACACACACACACACACACACACACACACACACACACACACACACACACACACACACACACACACACACACACACACATATATATATTGCAAAACATATATTTATATATATTAGAGATAGAAGAAAAATATCAGATTGATGTTCACGTAACAGAATTGTAATTATACGTTAATGTTACTATCGAAAGAATGAGAAACACGCGCGTTCCCTTGAACATGTTCGTTCCGGATTGCTCGACCGAATTCTTTTAAATCTGACCAGAAGATATCTTCTCGAGAGAGATAAGGCAGTAGTATGCGTCTACCAAGAAGCAGTGTTTATCTTTATCTTGAATTCATAGGCGTGGCTTTTTACAAGATCTTAATTAACCGAGACGTTCGTCGAGGCCTTTCTTACCATGGATAACAACAATCAGCAGCGCGCGCGAATATCTCTCTGAGAGAGAGAGAGAGAGAGAGAGAGAGAGAGAGAGAGAGAAAGAGAGAGAGAGAGAGAAGAAGAAGAAGAAGAAGAAGAAGCGTGCGTTCGTCGAACGACAGCTCAACAGCGCACCGAGAAAGCTATGGCAGAGAGAAAAGCGTGTAAAAAGTAACTCGGCAATGAACACTTTCCTACTTGAAGCTTTTCACGTGAAATATTTGACGTACGCTACTCCCCCGACGAATTCCCCCTCCCCCCTCTCCTCCGTTTCCCCGGCGTTTTAATTAACAAAGAGTTGATAGCCTTGAGCCTCATCTACGTTCCTACCCGTCTTTTCGCGGCATTCTAGTGTCAGGCATTTTTGCAGTAATTGAAATAATCCTATCCCGAATTCTAGGCACGAGGCAACAGAAGAGAAAGAAAGTGGACGAGAAAGAGGGAGATAAATAAATGTCGAGTTAAATGATGTCGGCGGTAGCAATTATACAGTTGTAGCGCAGCGAAACGAACACGAAGGGAAAAAGAAGAAACGCGAACGCGGTGCAGTTTGGTTTCTCGGGCCGGGTTCTCTCTGTCCGACCACCACCGCCGAATCTGATTTGGAGATAACATCGGGCGAGATAAGTAAGCAGTCAGAAGGAGTATTTATTGGTAACTGGTGGCGGCGCCACGGGAGGACTTACGGTCTGTGTTTTAATGAACAAACAAGCAGTTTAATCAGCAGTTCCGCAAACCACCCGTGCGCTTTATCAGCCGGTCAACGACTCGGCCTTTTGGCCAATTGGCTTCTGTCACTTCGCCTAATCGATTTCCCGATGTCTCGCAATTGCACGTTGACTTATTCATGCCTGGGAGCACACGTGGCGTGGCACAATCGGGAATATTTGATAGATCGATTTTACGCTAAATTACATACGTCAACGTAAAAATAAATATAAATGCATATCGATCGGCAATAAAATAATGGCCTAGCGGAAGCACCGCAGTAGTAGATTTGCAGAATGTAACGGTTAGAGCAAAAGTTAATAGAAATGACAATTTATATCGGTGTATAATGTGTAATTGGACGCGTCATAGCGAGTAATACCGTGACGTTCAGTCAACCGCGCACGTGTAAATGCCGTTCCCATTTTAATTAGCAAAGTTATACTCTCCCATCGACAAAGTTCATCGGTAATCCTCGATATGCGAGAGGGATATGAGGGGGGGGCCACCTGCTTTATGTAATACTAATTGGCAGAGTGGATACTGCTGTTAACAGTTACGTGGCGCTTTGCGTAATCGCCTTGCAAATGCCGGTCACGAGTTCGCCTGTAGATACACAAATGCACAATAGGGAACACGTGTACGAATGTAGGTATGATGCACCTATGAACGCATCGCCGCCAAGTGGAACGAACGGGTAGTCAGGAAATGCGTCGTTCCCTATGGAGACTCGCAAGGATCACCGCCGTTGTTGCTGCTGCAGTTACTCTGCGGAGAGACTCTTGCGGTGAATAGAACTTGTTCTATAAAACTATCTCGGACGTCCTATAGCGTGTCCGTGGGGCGTCACGGTCGGGGACGTATCGGGCACTTTTGGCTCGGACAGGACCGTATGCAGGAATCGTTCGCGCCCCACTTAAGACTTGACGAAGCATATCCCGCTCAGTCGCTCGTGTCACATCATTTATCGCGAGTCACCCACGTTATCCGGATTTTCAATATTTTTTTAAGTTCTATTTCTTTACATGTAACACTATCTACTCTTTAAATGTTTTGTTTATCATTTATCAAAAAAGCAAGATATGAGTCTGTCAGGCTAATACTTTTAAATGACTGTGAGTTATAGATTATTGATTCTGCAAGTGAAAAATTTTAAGTCAAGCAAAAATCTAAATACGCATTAATAAGAAACCGACACGTGAAGATTATTATTATTTTTTTTTATTAATTAGTTTAAAGTGAGAATGGTTCTTGATAAATATTAACAGCTATTTTACGTGACAAATTACATTTTTATTTTCACGTTTGTAAAAATAATTATATTCGCCTGCATCGTGACGCAATCAGTACTTCTTTTACTCCTGGATGTATTCTGTTGCGCTAGAATCTACTAAGCCGGATACGAAGCAGGTCGTATAATGCATTTTGTATGCAACTTTCATAGTATTCGTAGCGCGACACTTCATCATTTCCAGGGCACTACATATAACTTCAGAAGCAACTAGAAGGATACATGGACCTAGGGAAGTACGTGGTATAAACATGAACGTAAGGCGAGGTGTATCCCGGAGAGAGAAATGAAGGCTACGAAAGGCAGCGAAATTTGTATAATGCTCACTCAGATAACTATCTCTACTTTGCATTTAACGGATGAATTATGACGTATTGGCGTATTAGCGTAATAAAAATCATTTGTAATATAAATGGATCATTTAGTAACATCTACTTCTTATATTCATTACTTATCGACCAGAAATGTACTTTTTTGTGTTCATCTTTTGCAGCTATTATGAATATTAAAATGCACCGTTTCCATTTTCCAGCCGCGTTCCTTAATAGTCCCTAATGTAATCATGATATCTAATTAAAGCTATTTACAACGAGGCGTATTTCCTCTACCTACGTTCGAGGCATAATTTTATCGTAAATTAATACTTTAAATATCTCCCGAATGCGTCATACATAACTCACGGCCGCCTCGTATCTAATGGACTGTAGAAAATAACCCGTCGAGAATAAATTTACAGCGGACACCCATTCGAAACGGGGCGGTGTAAATTCAACATAGTCTTCCCCATTTAGGGCATAAAGTAAATTCGGCCCACACAGCCCTATCTATAAATTTAACGGATGGTCCCGGCGATTACCCGTATATTTTCTCAACTCTACGGAAGTAAGAACGATGGATCTTCAGTCGACGTTCCATCGCTAAACTGTCGATCGTAAGACTTACAGTTCAACCAGCAGCACATCGCGATGTTTTACCGACTATAAAATATTTTACGTTCTTATGACCTCTCTCTTGCTCTTTCGCACAGTGCAGTGCCGGTGCGTCTCGGGTTGCGGCCGAACGGCTCGTATACCTGGTTAAAGCCCGAGGCTTGACGTGAGAACAACGTGGTCTTGATTTAACGCCAGCGAGTGCTACGATTTTCCTCATTACCACGTTCGCCATCGAGGTCCCCGCGGTGATCTTAAACTGACCCAGAGCGAATCCGGCCCTGTTCTAGCTAGTCTACTGGGATAAGGATCTGGTAGAGCCAGGATGATCCTACCTGGGACCCACTCCGCGGGACGCTCCGTCACAGGGCCCAGATCTGTCCCGGTGATTATTAGCCTAACAAAGAGATACGGAAGGGGAGTTTCGTGTTTGATATGCCTGTCGCTCGGGAATGCACGTTGCGGCAAGATGAGCCGTGATTCATCCGAGAAACAAGATTGAAATTTCCGACAAACCGGGTGCAGTGCCTAAACGCTCCTGCGGACCTTGTCTTTGGCATTATCGCCCCCATCAACGCGCCGTTAAACGTCTCACGTCATGTTTCGCTCCAAATCCGATTCTTGACGATCTGAAAACTGGAAAGATACCGTGCATGCTTATCGGACGAGAGGATCGGGGTAGCAAAATTATTATCGATGACTCTCGAGCGCGTCGAGATGCAAAAGACACGCCAGATAGGGCTGGCGGTGACTTTTTAAGCTTCATGTCCGGCGGAGTGATGTTCGATATTCTCTCACCTGCGCGTACGAACGGACAATCGAAATAGGTCGGCGAGGTCGGAGGGAGGAAAGGGATTGTGGGTGCGGGAGACCAAAAATTGGCATCTCTCGGTCCGCCCGGAGGGCCACGAAGCCGCTTAAGACCGGCTAAGCTGCTTACAGAGCGGACTGCGCGCTGATACTCGGTGCGACTTGCCGTATGTATGTATATGAAGCATTCGGAATACTAAAGCAAGCCGATCCTGCTCTCACCGGCCGGTTCTCCTCTCTTACCTCGGTCATCGTTAACACCGTAGCTTACTCCGAAAGCCACTTTACACTCGCGTGCGCGTTAACCTACCGCACGGACTCCACAAATTCGCGGCCTTGAGACTGTGGATATTTCGTCGAAACAACACCGGCGAATTTATTCAAGATTATACGAGAACGGGGGGACCATTAAAACACCGTTGCACCCCATGTCATTTTTCGCTGCGCTCCCTTTTTTGATCCCACATGGCCCTGCGACGTGGGAAAGGGAATTTATTCGAATCGACTTTTTGTTTCAGAACGCATTTGGTAGAACACATTTGACAGATAGGATCTCTTTTACTGACAAGTGAATGTACAGTCCTACCTATTTAATAAATTTACTTTTGTATGATTAAAATGTTGTATTACATCAATTTAGAATGATTGCACGCTCTCCAATATATTTCAGTATATTTTAATTATTTTAATTATTTTGTTTTTTGTTAGTGTAGGATATTATACTTCTATTTATTATATTATATAATTAAGGATATTCTTCACATCGTTCGAAAAGAAAGCAGCAATTCTTTTTCGTGCAGTATCAATTTATCATGCAGTAGATCAACCCTGGTAAGGTTTATAAGAGCCGACACTTCCGCTTGCTCCTTTCGCTCACGAACGATCTGGAGATGTCGACTTTTTCCTCCGTGACTGCCTGAAAGATATGAAAAGAGCGGACATCAGTCATCCCCGGAGTCGCGCGAGGCCAAATTGTCGCATCTTTGGTTTTTCTGGAGGGAAGCGCGCAGTATAATGGAACGGAAGGGGAGCTTGAGTGGCCACGAAAAAGGGGCTCTTCGCGGTTGTATCCCTTTAGTCTGGCTACCCCTCCTCGACTGTCACTCAGAGTCAGTCGTTCTCTCCTCCATTCCAGCTCTCTTCTTGGCTCTCGCTCCGAGAGCTGTCGCGATACCAATCTGGCATGAAAAGCTACGCTGGTCTTCGCGCTGACAATAACATTTCTTAATCTCCGTTGGCGGTTTAGTCACACTTGGGAATGCACGTTCACGGAAAGGGATGAGTATGATTCATCAAGGCATCATCCGAAGCCTAATACTACCGACGCGGATTGATCTTGATTCCGAAGACGAAATCCGTTAGGATTGATCTAAAGAGACGCTCTCGATGTTGACTGACGTCGATTACGTCATTGCTCGCTTTATGCAACGTCCGTTCACCCATTTCGAAGCCACACCTTACGATCGATATCGGAACATCAGTGTAACATTACAAGGACCATAGTGAATAACCGTGGTAGCCGAAACTACGTATGATCAATCACTACTACTATGATCAATCACTTTAAGAGGAGGCAAATGGATTATCGGAAATGGGACAATCTTCTTAAGAAAAGTATTAGAATCATTGCATTTCAATGTGCGGTAAATAGATACAGGTATTTAAAAAAATTATATTTCGAAACGCAATGAATAATAAAAAATTGATATATCTGTCTTTGGTTGACATATCGTTTGCGAAAGAAAGAAGAAACTAGGAATATATAGTAGGGCTTACAATAAATACTGATATCTATACAGTAAAAGTGATGTAAATACATGTATTACAAGTATTACAAATATCTCTGAAAAGTATAATTTGAAAAATAAAACGAATAATCGATAAAATTAATTTAAATCATTTGCATAAATGAATTAATAAATAAATAAATAAGTTAAAAAATTTTTTTGTTTAAAAAATTTTCCATTTAATTTAAATGAAATTTAATATGATTAACTATAAAAAAATATAAAAAATGTATTTACCATATAATATAATGTTTAACTTTATAACATAAAAATGTTTAATATTTTTTTATAGGGCTGCCATTTCTATAAAAAAATTTGAAATAAAAAACGGACCAAATTTTAAAATGTTAAACGTGTCATAAAATCTTTCCATTTTTAAGGACCTTTTTCGGACTTTATTATACTTTTTTAAGAATATATAATATACCGAAAATAAAATGTGATCCAACACATGCAAGACACGTGCCGTCTAAGTTAATTTACCATGCGATCGCGAACCAATTACTTTAATCGATAGAGAGCTCTCTAGAAATTTAAAGATCTCTAAGGATCTCGGAGCTAGCTTCGCGAATTCGATCGGAATAAATTGCGCTGCCGCGTACGCCAGAGACGATCGAAATTCTCATGAAGGAACGAATCGGAAATGGGAATGACGTATAAAGGAGCCAGAGCACGTAGGGTCAGTTTGCCAGGCGAGGCATATCCTGTACCGTGAAGAATCTCCGGCAAATCTTGTGTATGTCCAGCTCGTCACATGACCCTGCAGTCTCCACCTGAATACTGATCGCCATCCGAAGACTCGGGAGACGCTTTGCGTCTCCTT
Source organism: Pogonomyrmex barbatus (assembly GCF_055798465.1). NCBI lineage: Eukaryota > Metazoa > Arthropoda > Insecta > Hymenoptera > Formicidae > Pogonomyrmex > Pogonomyrmex barbatus. Next base: position 2,462,267 of record NW_028297119.1, read on the forward strand.
TGTAAAATCAGTAGCGAGCCTTTCAGACTCCTTTTACTCCGGACGCAAGCTCGTTTCCCGAGACCCTTTATAGTCGCATACCTTTCTGTCGTCTTACTGTCCGCCGTTATATCTTCAAGTAGAGACGCGGGGGTCATTACGTTTCGCCGTTTTTACCGCTGCCACCGGGAGAAATAAGAAACACGCTTTTTGAATTAGCGCCTTACGCGCCGCGAGCTTTTTACGCGTAGACGTAGTAATAATAATGTCGCATATTCTTCCATCTTGCGCGCGCCAGCACTTACTACTACGTAACCAGCAACGATGGAGAGACATGGACTGTAAAAGAAATTCAGTTATAATGTTAAAAAGAAAATATTAAATATGCAGCTCTCCGTGCAATTTTACTACCTTGTAAGTAGAGATTGAAAGGAATATGAAAGAAGCTACAGATTTTGACGTATATAATTTAATCTCGATTCCTTTTAGCAAAATGAAAAAAGAAAAGGTTTTAATATAAATGTGACGAGGTATTAACGTATTTATATCATTAAGAAACGTGCGAAATGAGAGATCGTGTTCGTAAAAAAAAAAAAATCTAATTTTCTAGTCTGCCCTTCTTGACGTTAAGCATTTCATAAATTTGCCATACAAATTCAATTTACGAATCGCCGTGATATCGCCGCATTTAAAAGTAGATCAGGAGCCACCCCGTGGTCTGCTGCAATTTTATCGTGGCTCGTAATGCATCGACCAATCGTTACACTTAAGAATTAAATCTAGTGGCGTCGTTAAACCCGAGGAGGATCGGGGCTAGTCTCCAGCGATATAGCCGGCTTAATATCCTTGACGTAAATAGATTACCGTAGCGGCGGGTCGGGTTAGATGCTCTAGCTCTCCCGCTAGCGGGAGGACACGGAAGCGCGATAGAGCGAGTGAGCGAGCGAGCGAGCGAGCGAGCGAGCCTCGTGGGAGGATCCCTGTGCGGAAGGAGAGGAGAAATAGAGAAAGAGCGGTTCTTTCGGAGGAAAATGCAGAAAATTCGTCGCGCAGACTGTGCGACGGCGGCGAAGCATCGGCTAAGAGGGTAGCCGACACGGGGTGGAGGGGGGTGGGCTTGCTGATAAGAGAGCACCGTAGGAGCTGGCACGCTTTGACAGCCAGTAAATTAAAGTATATTTCCACGACGCTGGGAGGCAGATGCACTGTACGCGGTAATCCGAGAGATTCCCCGAGAGCAGAGATGAAAGGTAGACACGAAAAGAGGGAATTTTTTATGAACGGAATCGGCATGCCGTTGGAGCTCGGTATAGCCGAGGGGGAGCTAGAAAATCATGTCCACCTGGGCGTAGGAGCCATCAGCCGGGAGAAATGGGAGAGTAAAAGGAGTTGTCAGAATCAGATGAAGAAGGGAGAGGGGAGAGAGAGGGAGAGAGAGAGAGAGAGAGACTGTGGAGTGGCCTGGAATACCCGACCCGGTCGATGGATCCGCGAGAGTGAGTGAGAAAAATCGATGAAGACGGCGAAGCCTCAAGAATACAGAATCTCAGTAGTCGACGAACAGGTCGGTCGAGCAAGGATTATCGGCCAGAAGGAAGAGGAAGTTTCGTCGATCTTAATTGGGTAATTACGATAATTTGCGCGCTCACGTGCGCGCTCACGCAGGCGCCAAGATCGACTGACGATTAAATATTCGTGACGCCCGTAACTTTTGAAAACTAGGGCCGGTTGAGTTATCCCGCTAAAGTTCGCGCAATTATTTCTTCGATACGCGATCGCTCTTCCGGCAACTTTCGCAATCTTTTCCGTTGTTACCTTCGTTAAAAATTAATCGATGGTTCGATATATTTGACTTAACAGCCCAGTCGATCGCGAACTCATTCTTACTCGTTCGCTTCCTTTTATTATAATACGAGATCGTGACATATCCCGACACGAGACTAAACGCGCGGTTAAGAGGCCAAACGTCGAGGTGGAGCGGCGGGACGTTGCGGTAATATAGGAACTTCGCGAGTAAGAACTTCTTACTCGTTCGTTTCCCATCCAAACTCGGCGTTGTTAGGAATTCCCGAACGACCGCGCCGTACCTTCCTAGGGAGCAGGAGACGTTTCTCTCTCCGAAACACGTACCGGTATATGTACACACACACACACACACACACACACACACACACACACACACACACACACACACACACACACACACACACACACACACACACCACCCTCTACATTTCCCCTCATCATCGGAAGAATAGACGGGACGCATTCACGTAGCGGCAACTACCAGCTCCGTACAGTATGCACGTTCTCTTATCCCCTACCCCGCCTGAGTTACTCGCAGTTTGATACTTCCTTTTTCTTCGAGTTTCGCGCTTATTGCTGGAACGAGCGAGCGCGACGGCGACGGGCGACGGCGTCGGCGACGGCGTCGGCGACGGCGGTTCAAGCCTCGGGCAATTTCTAAACTCCGGATCTGGGATGTTTCTTTAGATACGCGCGCGCGCGCGCGCGCAAAACGAAGGGTTTATCTTATCTTACCTCTCTTCATACATCCTTGTAGAAATACATATATACGCGCGTGCGCGTGCGCGCGTACACACACACACACACACACACACACGCGCGCGCGCGCGCGCGCGCGCGTGTATATATGTATTTCTCATCTTAACTCTTTCTCTCTATCTATGTTTTTTCTTCGCGTTCCGACGCAGTTCCGTCTTTCTTCCTTTCTGCTTCTTGTTCTTTAGACTCTCGCTCGCTTTGAGCCTTCTCTCTTTTCCTCTTTCGTCCTCTCGAATATTTCAAAGATCCCTCTGCCTGGCCGTTGCGGCGAGTAAACACTCGCTATAAAATGCTATTCGCGGCTACGCGGTCGTTTACGCGGTGGATCCGCGTTGAAAAGAGAAGCGCCGTTGATGACGGCCGTGAGATTATTTCCACGGTGAGATTCGTCGAAATGAGCTGCTTCGTGTGGGTGTAAGTAAAACCACGCGCGGAATTGCGCATTTATATGACACGATAAGGCCGCGTTTGCGACTGCGACACGTGAGCAGTTTGTATTGTTTGCTTCTTGCCCGGTAACGATTCTTAGAAGCATTGATTAAGATCAAACAGCTGCTTTCATGCATTTTTACCACGGTGTCAGCCACGATGAAATTTATAGCTTCGATAACTGGAAGCGATAGTAAATTATTCCAAGATGGATTTTGATTTGTAGCATCATTTGCTAATTTACTATCGATACGTTTAAAAATATAGTCATACAATATGATGATACAAAAATAATTTAATCGTAATTAATATATTTTATTATATTATCATAATAATAAATACTATTTTTTTTTTATTGATTTATTCTTATTGTATTCAATATATGCCTTTACATATGCATTCTATGTTGAGATTCATTTGAAATATATATTTATATTTTACTTTATACAGATTAACAATATTAAACGCAAAAATTTTGTTTTACACCTCTGTAAGCTGACTATAATTTTGATACTTTATACGACTCATTCATCCTATAACTGAACGATTTTGTCGCGAATAAAACTGTCACTTCTCGTGCAATGTTGCGATTTATATTTTAATTTAATGTCCACATGAACTGATCTGAATCGCCGTAAATTCTTCATGTCTTTATTAACTCCTATTCACCGATATAAAAAGCTTCTTTGTCTTTACATTGATTGTTCTTCTCTTGGAAAAATGGATAATGCAAAAAATAAAAAAATTAAAAACGTTAAATTTAATATAATATCGAATGTAGAATTTAATCTTAAACATAATATTTAAAATAATATTTTAGAATTAGAAACATATGGGGATGTTATAATAAAAATATCACAAGATACTGTACGCAATATTCAAATGCCTAATGAAATTGTAATTGAACATTGAAAATTAAATTTTCCGTTATACTGTATAATATAATTATGGTGACATAATAATATTACATTAAACAGCAAACGGAACGTCATTAATTATCCTTTTTTGATATCATATATGCTTCTCATTGCGATAGATACTTATGTAATTGTATTCCCGCGTATAACAAGTTGCGCATACCACAGATTTTATGACATTTATTAACAAATGTACAATATAATCACATAATATCCTATGATCAGACGATATAGAGAAATAAACGTCGTATATAACGTAGATATATATATATATATATATATATATATATATATATATATATATTTAAAGTATACATAATTTGCATATCATGTATACATTGTACACATTATAAACGTAAATAATATTAATTAGTCCCTTAAAACTCTATCCCACAATTAGTTCAAACGAATAATGTACGCTTGGTCAGAATTATCTGATAATAAACGGTACCATAATGCTTGTTAAAACGATAGATTTAACGGGGACCAAATCCGGGAACCAGATGTAAATGATACCTTATCGACCTAATTACGATAATATATAATAATATATATTATATATATATATTTCAAAATTTATTCTGAATGAAAATGAGTCCGAAGTATTCGACTACTTGAGTCTCCTCCAGGGAATACTATCAGAAGTCTATAATTCGTTGTCCTTATCTGGCTGATGATAATGAATGAACTTTTAGCATTATTTCTCGACGAGAATCGAACAAGGTCCATTCATTCCCCTGGGGGAAAGGAGAGGATGCTGCGGCGATAACTGCAGGCGAAATGATTTATTAGCCGCTGCCCGTTTCGTATCGGATATCTCACATAGCCTATCTATATATACAGCATGAAGTGCAGTACCGGTGTTCTCTATGATCAGTATTACTCTAGAAATCGTACGCCCTATCGGGCAGAATTTTATTAACATTTCGCAATTATTTACGCTGTGAAATTTTACGATAAATTCTTACGATAAATCTCTCCGTCTGTCTTGTTTCTATTAACATTATTACATTGTTATAAAAAATGGTGATTTAACAAGTTGTACGTTCCCTACCGTACCGTAAATAGGATTATGAATTAATTATATTGTAGATACAATAATCGATTGTTGTGTCAACGTATATCATATTTATTTATAATTTAGAAATTGCCCGCCGCCGCATTAAAATGAAAAATTTAATATTCTTTACGCTCTCTCCATATCCGCGATTCAATCGCGGTTCTGGTAATTTACTTTTTATAACGGCGCATAATCAACCGTATAAAATAATTTTATATTGACGCATTATCGGTTGCACAATTTATGCGCAATCTTAACAAGCGCCTGCGGTAATCGTTTCGATTCCATGTGCGTACATTCCATTTATCATACGCATCTGCGACGAGGATTTGCAACGAAATCCATTCTACGGATGTCATTAAGGACGTGTTTTCATGAGTGTATATAATTTTTTAACACTTTGAAAAAAAGAATGGCTAATGCCGTGTATATTATTAACTGAATTATATTATGTCATATTTTTTTTAAATAAATGAGAAATAGAAATTTAATCTATGTGTGTATAAATGAACATTTTGAAACCAAAATTTTTATACGATTATATTTTATATTTTGTACGATTACATTGAGTGGAATCGGCAATTTCAAATTTTTTGCTCTACTCTATAATATTTTCGAGAAAGGTTAAGGGAGAAAGGTAGCAATGGAGATGAAAGTATTGTAGAACGGTATAACAGCTTCATTACGACAGATGCGCTAACAAAATTTTTAAAGCAATTTTTAAATACATTTTGAAACATAGGCCTTTGTGGATGGCATTTGTATGTAAGGTGTATGTATGTGTGTGCGCGTATGTGTGTGCTAGTCTGGATTAACATCTATTGCCGCGTACGCTATTTAACTTCGGTGCTGCATATTTCCCACAGGGCTCAGCGCAGAACATTCCGCAGCGTGAGAAAATCGATAATGCCATACATAACGTATAAATCTGTCCGGTTGATACATAATCACGACCTGCCATAAAAGTATAATGTCGCGTGTTGTCACAGCGCGCATACGCTGCCGCATATTTTTGCCGTTATCCGACCGTCGACGCGCTTAACGAAACCGGATGGCACCGCAGCCGCTGGATTTAGCGAACTCCATCATTTCTTTGTATAAAACTAATTATACGAGAAAAAAATGGAAACGCGGCATTTTAAAGAGACAATCGCAATTGAATAAAGCAAAATATTATAAGTGATGGGATTTTTTAATATGTGATTTAACAAATATACTTTTAACTCTTCATATATCTATATATATGTATAAATTATATCGAAAAAGGAATAAAATTCTCTCATTTTAATAAGACAATTATAGTCAAATAAAGCAAAGTATTACAAACAAAATTAATTCTTGATTGAAAGATCAAAAGGTCACTTACATAGAAATTAAAAATTAATAATGGAAGATCTTTCTTTAAATTATCGGCAATATAAAAAGAATTTCTCCGAGAGATATTTTTAAGTATTTTTAATTCTTATAATGAGACTTTAATAAACAGTGACTTAATAAGAACCCTCGAAGCAAACGCTCGATGAATTTAATAAAGCTGCGTCAACGATGAAATAATACGGCTATTCTAGTAACCGCCGATATTAGAGACTGAAATTTTGCAACGTAGATGAGATGCGATCGATGTTTTTCAGCGCATTAAACCGTCTTTTTTAGCCTCACGAGTGTAGTAATGAAGACGAGATGCAAAGTTAAAGTGGAATGCCCCACCACGCTGAAGACTACTCGATGACAAGTGATCCTCGAAGAAGTGAGTGAGAGGAAAACATTGTTAATTTCCTTTGCAGATTCAAGTGTCTCTCGTGCTCGCCTCATCTCTCCTTTTTCGTCCCCTAACCTGCCATGCAGCTACTCGTTTCAGAATGCCGATTAAATTAACGTCTCTCCGTCAGGAGGAAACGATTGCTAGTGTCGAGACAAATCGAATTCGAGTGCCATGTAATACGTTGTAAAGTGACGCAACTGACATATTTCGGATTTTCCAAACACTATTACGGCGACACGGATCTTGAAAATAAAGTTCACGTATAAAAGATGATAAAACTAAAAAAAAAAAATGTAGTTTTGCTCCTTTACTGTACTTATACTCGAATCTTATAAAATGATAAGGAAATTCATTTATTGCTCATATTGAATAGCCAGGCGAAGCTATATATATTACTGCAGTTTATCAAATACCAATTAAAAATTTTAACTTTCATATTTGCATTACCCACCACTCGAAACTTCACTTTGTAACTACTTTTATTAGCTTTTAATACTTGGAATTACTGACTTAGTCCAATTACGGTAATAAAGAGAAGTTCAAAAGCGATTCAATGATCCAAACTATTGCTCCGATAATAAATTGAAACTTTCTTTAAATAAAGCAAAAAATTTAATATCGTTGTGTAGATGCGTCGCTTTTTTAAACAGTTTATTCATTCAACTGCGCAATGAGTGCGGTTTGCGTAGTTAATAAATATTTGACTTTTTATACAAACTTACACACAAGGACTGGAGTACAAAAAAGGGGCATTTGCATTTCTAAAGAGATTTTTTTTTCCTTCGACAACTTCTGCTATCCAGTAATTATTCAGCTGACTTCAATAATTTTTCATTTGCCATAATTTATCGGCTAATCTTATAATTATTGACGTGAATCAGCCGGACATCAGTCCACCGTGCCAGAAAGGTAACGCGCGTGCAATGTGCCACTCGCATGGCTGCACTTGCGAACGAACGCAACAGCTCAGCCACTGGACCAGGGTGTTAGAGCATTAGGGGATTCCCTCGATGTGCCTGATGATCATTTTATATTAGCCGAGGGGAATCTGCATGACAATGGCCGGCTCTATTGTGTGATAAGCGCTTCACACTGCGCAACCCCATCCATATGTTAATATCCTCCCGTGCTTACAGCGACGGCTAACTCGTGAAAGTGAATTATGCGTACGCGAAAGTGCGTGATGGTACTTCCCCGTGTCTGTTGTCCCCGCCTCCACCCCCTCCCCCCCCAGTCGAGAACTAGCCTGCCGTCTGGACCTTTCTTTCACACAATTCCAAATTCTACGTGCGCCTTTACGCCAGTCGAGGCATTCCCGGAATTACAAATTACAAGAGACCTCGGGGAGACAATGCATTTTCCTTCTTGCCTCGACAACGGTTCGCGATTAACTTCGAACGAGTTTACTAAAGCGTTTAACTTCCTACTGCTGTTGCACGCCGATTAGAATAAATAATCTTCTTCCTAACGAAAATATAATTTCTTCCTTCTTTTCTTTTCTTTCCTTTTTTTTTTTTTTTGTTAGTAGCTATATCGTTCTTATGTTTTCCGTCCGGATCCACAAAGACGCGAGTCTTACGGTAAAGATTTTCCGCACCTCACATCTTCTTATACGTCACAGCCAGATTCCTATTTCCCAGGAGCTCCCGTAGCTCTCGCGTCTGTCTCGCGGTTACGGAACCAGGAACTCGCTGTTTGCCGTGCGATTCCTGATAACGCGGCGATCATCCAGGTGAATCACGGCGAGACGTGAGACGAAATGCCGTCCCTCTCTTGCGTGCGCGCGCGCAATTCTCGAAATGAACGTTTGTCCTTTGACTGCTCGATTGCGGTAATACGACCACCGTCGCAAACGTCGATTGTTCGCACGGTCGAACGCCCGACGTAGTGCGATACTGCGGAATACTCTCGCATGCCTTTGGAATCGCGACACTGAAACGGGACGAGGGTTATCGCCGGCTGTCAAAGGGGTAGCGGCAAGTGTGCCGGGGTGTTAGGGGTGTCGGGGCAAACCCAGTGCGGCGGGCCCTTTATGACGGTGTCTGGTTACCTCGAGGAGAGCGACAAGAGAAAAAGGCCCGGCGACGAAATTAAGAGTGCACGCGGCGAGCGAATCTCCGCTGAGGCGTGACGTAATCGTTTGATCGACCTTCGATATTCGCGCGATATCACGCCGCGCGAAACGCACGGCGACGGCCTGATTGCTTCAATTAAACGCGTAAACGCGAAACTCGAATGAGCGTCCGCTTTTGCTCTTTGATGTTGAATTACTTCCGCATTTTAGTAACAAGGATTCGGGATGGTAGTTTAAAAGCTGCTGCTGAAACAGCCGCGAGAGGCCACCTGTCAAAGTGTTGTAAAAATATACAGAGGATATCGAGTAATTCTTTTTAATTATGGAGTTTATCTCTTAAAAGGAGTCTGATTGAAGTTCATTAATCGTGTTTCTTTCAATTTGCAATTTTGCACTTAAAATCTATCTTACATTGGTTACATCGCAAATTTATCGATAAATCACAAAAAATAGAGTTATTAATTTTTATAATAATGCAATCGCGATTATTAGTTTAATAATTCGCTTTACTTAATGGCGCTTTATTTACATCATACTCTCTTTATTGTGATATTTGATTACAAGCGATTTATATCTTATATCGTTCACATTTTGCGGCTCGTAAGCAATATTATTTCCATTTATAATGCTTTAAGAAGGAACGCATGCAATGGATCTGACATGGCGTGTGACATGATCGTTTGCAAGAATCATTTGCAAACATTATGCATCTGCATCTGTGCGGTAGAATACGGACGGACTACACAGGTGACAAGCAAGATTTGTGGTAAGGTATATTATACGGGTCCGCAGAGCAATGACGTTGTGACATAATATCTGCGTTTCGCTGAGAATAATGCTTTTGCGTAATGTACGACTCGGCGTGAAAATTGCGCCAATAAATATATTTACCGTAGGTAATATTTATGCAGGATTTTTCGAATTGCATTAAAATTTTACAGACATAAGCGTTAGTTTTTGTGCTGCAATAGATAATATTGTTCCCCCGCTGAATAATTGTGATTAAATGTGAAATCGATTGTTGTGATATCGATTAATACGATTATTATTTATACCACGCGCGTACCGTAATAATACGTCCAATATGTGTTCGTAGGTATATAGGGATGTACACAATTATATAGACGAGTATCTCTATTGAACCGTTTATATTGTAACGTACGTTACAAAAGATGCGGGTAATTCTCTCGTCGACTTCAAGTAGAGCTTGATATGTGTATACAGATATTGATATAGCGGAACATTAGATGATTGACATAAAAAGAGAGGGAAAACTTATATAATTCTCGAGAAAGACATCTAATTGGCCTAAGAGGACTTTCTATAAAGCAGAGATGAAACGAAATCGCTTATAAAAGCAAGAAGTCACATGTCATCGAGTGAAATAAACTCACTTTAATTGCCAATCTAGTAATCGAAATAAACATCGTTTCAATTATGCGCATCCTCATATTTATTTAACTTATTAGCTGATGACAAATTAATATCGTTGTTTATGTTAGAATGTAATTCATCCATGTTATTTTCGCATTCTGTTCGGTTGTACTATTGCATGAATTTAACACAAAGTTGTAAATGTTAGAAACGCTATGAGGAACTACGTTGTAAATATTCCCGATATGGCCAACATAATATAACAAAATGTAATATACGTAAAGTGAAAAGTATATGTATGTAGAAACTACATCGTGCTGCACACGTAAGTGCATGCGATTCTATTACACAGCGGTGTTACTTACGCTAGTAAATTTTACTTTGGACCATAAGTAAACTTTCAACTCGGATAAATTTCGCAAACGGCAAATTTCCACCGGTTTTTTACCGCTTTTCCACCATGCACTATGCATGATTACTCATGAAGACCATTTAATGTCAATATGCATACCGCAATGCAAATATATTTGGCATAGCGGCGAATTGTTGTTAACAATTAAACTTGTTTTGGTAGTTTGTAAAGTTAATATTAATACTAATATTATATGCTTATTTGTGTTATTTTCATAATATGTATATACAATTTCTTTTAATTAAATTTAAAATGTAAAGCATATTTATTACATATTGTAGTCGAAAAAGCATACACAATCGAGTACGCAATTAAAGAATTTATTTTTCATAGTTTTCATCGTCAGAAAGAACAATGACGTTAGAAGTTACAAAAATGTATGTTATTCTCCAAGTTCTTTTGTTCTCGTATTGGAAGATACCTCCGAAGAGAAACGACAATAGCGGGGAACGTTAAAAGTGTACACGAAAATGTGCTATTTTATCAACAAATCTTGATATATCTCGATTGGATCTTGTATCTCAACTGAGAGGGCCGAGGGGCAAAAACATTGCAAAAGGAAATCTTGACAAGAATTAAAAGAAAGAAACTCATGAAGAATCGAGAAATTGAATGGCTTTCGTTCCAAAGCCATCTTCGCAAACTTCTTCTTTCATCTTTGGCTTCACCCCCGAACGTCTTTCTCTTTTACACTTTTGACGAACTGGTCGTAAAACGTTTTCCCATAAAACGTCTTTCCTGTTGCTGGTGGCACGTCGCCGGGAATCGTTACAAGGAACGTTGCGCGAGAAACGGGGTCAAGTAGGTGACAAAGAGCCAACGACCATTCATCTGTACTCTTACGATCATCATTCTGATCGATGACCAAAATCGTACGCGCCGCTACTCTATATATGCCACTTGACTTTTCTCCTTTTGAAAGCAATCTTATGTCACATATAATCTTTTTATCTATCTAAATATATTATGTATTATATATATATATATGTTATATCATTGCATGCCGATTAAACAAAAATTTGTATTTCTCTCTAATATTAAAGCTATAATTATACGTTCTTCTTGTATTACAATATATAAAAACAATATAAGTTGAAAATATATCAGAAAAACATATAGATATGATTTAAATAAAAAAATGAAATTTTCAGAAATAATAAAGTAATTATAAATATGTAAGATATATGTACAATATTTATGTTTAGAAAATTAGAATTTCAAAATCAATAAAATATTCTTGATAATTAAATCTATATACATTAATGTAGAAGATAGGTGGTTATTTGATATATATGTGACAAGACGATGACATGACAAACAATACTTTAAAAGAAGAAATAGACTTAAAATGAGATAACATATAATATGATAAATCCATAACATTCATAAAATCCATTATATAAATTGAAAAAAAAGGTAACATATATGCTTGTTTTATCAATGACAGATCCTTACACATTTCGTTTTTTGTATTTTTACCTATCACATAACTGTCATTTATAACTAAATAACGTGAAATTACTAATTGTAAGATCGCATTAAAGACGCAATTATTACGATATAATCTGCAATGCGACTGAAAATGGCTGATAGGAGTCAAGAAAAGAGATGTTTTTATCAAAGCGTAATGCAAGGATTATAGAGGAAAAAAGAAATTGCAAAAAAAGCAAGAAGATACTCCATGATGTATCACGGTGAATAATAAAAACTCGCGTTTGCACGAAGCACACGTGTCGTTTTCATGATCACGAGTACATGTACTCTGGCGATTTTTGCGAGCCGTGCGTTCTGACCAAAGTGCATCTCAGCCATACATAATTGATACATGCATTTGGTTGGAAACGTCTTGCCTGACTAAGAAATTAATCTTATTCCTGAAATTCGACTTTTTTATCCAAGTGATGATTGAGTGATTTAGAATATTTCAACTATATAAAAAAAAATTATATAAAAAATTGCATTAAAAAAATAATTAATATTTCTTTTCAATTATTTAACACAATTAACTGTAAATTATTATATTAAAATCGATTAATTAATAATCGTTTTACTTATCACTACAATAATTGTCGTCTTATCGATAAGTTTTACTCGTGTGTTTAAATCTCTAATCTCGAATCATATTACATATGTGTTAGATCAATACGTAACAAACTCGGATATTTTGAATAAATTGCCTGGAAGCTCGTGAGAAGACTGAGAAAAATGTCCATTGCCTGAAGAATATTCATTCTCAGCAGATTTCTGAACTCTTTCTATGCACAGCGACAGTTCTTGCAGCGCACACACACAAGGAATCCGGAATACCAGCTTTCGCATTTGAAAAGGAACTGACAGAACGGCAATAGTAGGTAAGTAAATCCGGAAGAATGAAAACGAAGCGGAGGAAAAGGATAAGGAGTCATATCGCGGAGATGCGCAGCGCTGTGCATAATAAAATTCCACGATAATGGAAATTATCTGATCGCTTTCGCATATTTTTATTTTCGCATATAGATAATGAATAATTTTACGGAAGTGCCGTAAATATTTTATAAATCTTTCTCCTTCGAATAATACACAGATCCCACTTTACGCTACTCTTTTATTAGGCATAACTACATCTCATGTGCGATTTTAAAAAATAAAATTTATCTCTCACCTCTCACAGCAGGTGCCATCCATTTTCTTTTTTAATTTCAAAGGAAATCCGAAGAGGAACGTAATTTGATCTACTGGCAAGTTATCAAGTTACGCAATATATCAAGATGTGCGCGACGCTGAACGGCGAAAATCCGATCGATCACATCGCGTATAAGATTCTACGCAGTGCGCAAAACGTTTGGCCAGACACACTTTCGAAGTGTCATCGCGAACAACAATGTTGTCATGCGACAGGAGACAACGAGGGGCGCGGAATGCAAAAAACTTAGATTACAAAAATGCATCAACCTAGGCGGTGACAAATAGTCGAACTTTTCTCAACCTACAAATTACACGTATTTTCATGAGAGCGCGCGGACGGATGTGCTCGTCTTCGAACACACGGCACTTAGGGAACGACATCGTCCTTACAGAGGGATTTTCGTCAGGACGAATCGCGCGCGAAATGCCTGCGCCATCGTTCGCAATGTGCGATGGGATTTCCGAAAGTTTTCCGACAGAAGCCACAACCGAATTCATTCGCGCCGACAAAATTCGCGCTTTTAACCAATAAAGTTACATACAGAGCTTACCAAGAATTTTCGATTTTGCCTTCGATTCTAATTTTGATAATTTTCTGATAGATTTTCGGCAAAATTCTTTTATAAAAAATACCATGAGAAGGCTAATCTTTTTGTAAAATTTAATATTAAGATTTTAATATTCTGAAATTTCAAATTAGAAGATGAGGATCACTTGGAAATCGATTATTACTACAATATTTTCTCCAAAAACAAATAATTTTCAAATTATGCATACTCAATTATTAATGCTCAAATATTAATGAGTTATAATAGTTTCGCTTAAAATTTTTGCTGTAAAAAGTTGAACTAAATTAAAAAGAGATCTGTTATTAGAATTAAATAGTATCTGTAGTACTTATTGTATAGTAAAAATGGAAACATTATTTATTATGTTCTGAAGACAAGATTTACCGACTTTTGCCCGATTCTGACTGTCGGCATGCAACATTGGGCCAATGTCGCTGAATCAGTGTCGGCTTAATTCAATGTCGAGCCGATCTTATCATTTGAATATTATGTCGATGTCGACTCGTTACAGCCAGTATATTGGATCGACAGTCGGGAATTGGTGACCGATGTTGGCAAGACACTGGTCCAGCTACAAAAACGTACGTGGGACTATATAATTCATAAATATTTTGATAGCTGCTAGATGCAAGAAACTGTAAGTTGGAGACTAGAGACTTTAAGTCCCTTTTTCCTAAATATCGCGAGTGAATGAAGAAACATGGCGAGAGGCAAAAGCGTCGAGAGAATGACACGCTTATAAAGACGCGCGAGTCGGTGGTCAAACGAGAGAAGGCTGAAGCCACGGCGGAGGAAAAGAAACGTTAAGATACGTAGGAGGTACGCGCCTGGCGGCGCGGCTGTAAATAATGAAACTTTACATCAGCCCAGAGATGCTTGCGGTGTTTTCATTGCGTGAAGTGGAACTGTCTAGACGCATTCACTGCTTTCCAACACAACAGGCGAGCGAGAGCACTTTTATAACATCCTTTCCTCCCTTCTCCCCTCCCCCCCCCTCCCCAAGTTTTCCTACTTCCCCTTACCCTCCACGCGAGCCCTGCAATTTCCCGCAACGCACTTTTCTCTTTTTTATCGCCTACTTTTTCGCGCCGCATTTCCGCATGCGCATCCTCTGATGCGTCCAGGCCGAATGCGTCGAGCCGCGAGATGAGCCGGGCCCCCCCGCGCGCGTTTTTCTTTTTCGTTCGCGATTTGAGACGAGCATATTTCCGCGGGAGCATTTGATCGAGGAAAGGTACGCGCAGAATTCATTTATCCCTCTCTCCTTCCCTCTCGCCGAATCGAACGGATCTGAATCGTTCCTCTTTTATTAAAATGGAATGGAGCGCGTTGGGCTACGCGCCGTCGCGCGTAATAGCACGGGTCATTTGCTGAAGGGAGTGCGTGACGATTGGGTTTGATCGAATTTACAACTCTTATACCGGGGCCAGGGGTAGTAGTCTGTGGAATTACCCCTTTCAGAGCGGAATATTTCCGGGTCCCTCGCAGCAATTTCGGCGAGTCTTCCCGACGAATGCTATTAGCTTCGATGGCTTCGAACGTTCGTAATTGTCATTAGCATTGTTTTATTAAGCTCGATCAACATTTCTCAAGGACTGGAATAATATTCGCGTCAATTGTCAATTCTGAGGCATCAATTTTATTAACGTGTCGATTGGAGAAATGAAAAAATAGGAGAAAGAAGATATTCATGAGTGCAGCGAGAGATAGATAGGAAATTGAAAATAATTGTAGAATATTTATAAAGATGTATTATTATAATCTTTACTTAAGAAGAAAGTTTTAATAACAAATTTATTTTAATTTAATATTTTTGTAATTTATATGTGTTAAATAAAAGAATATAAGAATATAACAAAAGAATGTTTAAAAAATTAACATGTAACTTTGGAATAGATCAAATTACGGAATATCTGTGGAATTTAAATAACATCAAGAATATCCAAGGAAGCTCCATTTTAATATTACTCAACTGTGTAGCATAAATCTAGTATTTGTAGATTAAAATAATTTTTAAATCTTAAATCGTAAAAATTCTTGATCATTTGAGATTTCTCTTTTACTCTAATTTGCAAGTCATGCGCATTGAATGGATTCTGGATCTCTGCAATTGTATTTTTTCCGTGTCATTCTTTTATCGCAACATGATAAAGTCATGAGTAACATTGACAGTGCCGTGCGATTATTTTAATGATTAGTATGCATGATTGTAATTAACTGTGTTTTCATCAATTAATATTTATGAATACTATAAAGGAATAGCAACGAAAGAAGGAAAATGAGGGTTGGAAAGTGTCGAACGACCATGGAGACATGCGGCGCAGCTATGGGGTAAGTAATTTATTATTTATTATTTCATTTGTTATACTTGTGAAGTTAATTGTTCACAATTATTTCATATGTGCCATAATTATTTTTTTAAATATTAATTACTGTCTGCGCTCTAGTTATAGTTTGAATATATTTGTAGTTTACATATCGGCGTAGTGTTGCAATCGTTATGCATCATATCAGTGAATAACGAGTTATTTTTGGATTTGAGATAATGGACAATGTTATTATTTTTTGCGCGTTTTGTCAAACATTCTACACACGAGCAAGGTTTTCAGCAAATTAAAAACATTTGCATTTCTTTATTTCTTTCCCGTTTTTTTGAATAGCCTTTAAATAAAATTTAAAGTCCACTTCGTTTATATCCTTCCAGGATTAGATATGAATACCAGTATTAAATAATGAATTAATTTACATATATACCGAATTTTGCGAGATTTTATTAAAACGAGAAAAAAGATAAATCGCTACATTTTTCGCACGTACGATTGAATTTCATTTCCTTAATTTATTAAAATTAAAAGTAAAATATTCTCTCGATCTTTATTAACGTTATATTGATATCATTTCTTATAGAATGCGATAATTTGACATAAAATGATGGTAATACGCACATTTATGTAAATAGTTTTGTGATCAAAGCAAAAAGTGAATTTTATTCTTATGAATAAATATAATAAATTTTATTTATATAATGTATATTCGAAAACATAAAGTTCTATTTAAGAATTGGGGAGCCAGCCTTTCCTTTGCAAATACAGCAATATCCCATATATCACATAAAAGGTCTCAATAAACCCTTAAAAGATACAGAAAAAATTTTGTCCTTATTTCTAATACATTCTAAGAAGATAGCTAGATACTGTATGTTGATTATCTTGTGTACATGTATGTACTTCATCATATTTTATTTATATATTATTTCTATTTCATAAAGCATTGAATATTTCATGACATCTTCGTGTATCTATATTTTCTGTATGAAGAATTAATGATTATTATTTGACCAGAATAAATCATTTTTACTATTGACAATTTGGAACAATATCGAATGATGTCTATTATCACTAACAAATATTTCGCGTAATTTATTTCGTATTAAAGCGATGGAAATGAAAATAACTTATCGTCGTATAATTACAAAATACAGACAATAAATAACAATGCTTTAATAGCACAAATATATCTCGCGTTGCACATTGTATTCTTTTTTTACTTAAATGTAATTTGCCAATATTATTTTCAAATTATGAGAGAGAGAGAGAGAGAGAGAGAGAGAGAACGAGAGAGAGGAAGGGATGGAAGGAGGAAAGGAGGGAGGGAGTAAAATACACGCAAATGATGCGATCGAATTATTCAATCTATTTGTCGTTTAATAATATAATATTCTACGTTTCGTGGCGTATAACATTTAAAAAAAATATGTAATTTAATGTCGTACTGTACGCTCGAAATCAAACGCATTTTGGAAAATGTAAATGCAGCAAAAAATTAATCATCACTCATTATTAGTGTTCATTTTGTAGAATTAGAAATATTTATTTTGTTCCGTTGATTATATCCTCGCACTACTTTGACGAGGACTTAATATCCCGAGGATTTAAAAATCGAAACGTATTCATCGCCGATTTATTCATCGTCGATTTAACAATATAAATGAATTGCAATTGATTCGTCGCGTAACACATCATTCGAGAGTATTATGTAAGAAATCCGATTAAAAAACTTTTTGTATTTAAGTTTATTTGATCTCTTTTTTAAGGATGTTGCTTTATATCGATGGAATTAAATATCTTAATCAAAGTCTTATATCGATGGAATTAAATATCTTAATCAAAGTCTTATCTAAATGAAAATGCGAAAGATTTTTACAGACAATTAATCTGTGCGCAATTGTAATTATTCATGAGTGATTCTCACACGTGTTATGTAAGCAATCTGTAAAGACAATCTAAATATTCTGAGAAAAGAAGGAGATTTAGGAAATATCCTGGGCAATCCTGAGGTAAATAGTTCACTACATTCTCAATTGTTTATTTAAATGTTTTAAATAAATAATAAAAAAATTTTTTTTTTAATTTATTAAAAGACCTTAAAACAATTTAACAAAATAATAATATAATTTTCAAAACAACTTTTAAATACAATATAAATAAAATTTATATTCTTTATGAATTTATTTATTTATTTTTTTTTTTTTTATTTATTTTATAAAATTTAAATACAATACAAAATAAATATAATATAAATATTTATAAATCTTTATATTTATATTTATAAAAGGAATGAATATATAAAATTTGATGCGTACAAATATTTTTTATTATATATTATTTATCTTTTGATCACTACTACAAATGTATTTTATGTTTGTATATTAAGAACCAACATAATCATCGTAGCCAATAATTTCATTGTTGCGCATCGATTAGTGAGCGACAAATTTTCATCTTATACTGAAATATTGAATTTTATGAGAAAAATTGTAATTACATATGTATATGTGTATAATTTAATTCAATTAAACGTAATATTATAAACAAATTTACCATAGAGTCATTTTTTTTAACGCGTTAAAAACAAATTGGAGAGAATATTTAGTTCTGAATTATTAATCGATTTATTGTTTATGAAAATATGAATGCACTTGCATTTTATACGTACAGAACAGAAAAAATATATGTGTGAAAAAGAATTCAGAGGTCATTGTATCATTGTATTATATACTTTTCAACTTATATATTGTTTTTTAACATGCTTTATATACAAAGTAAAAGAACATTTTTAGATATATTAATAATAACTTTAATAATAACTTTGTTAATTAATTTTAATTACATTAATAATTACATAAAACAATATAAATTAAAATTTATCGAGTTAATTATTCAAATAAATATAAAAAAGGAAGAAATAAAGAGAAAAATAAAGGAGAATAAAGGGAGAATAAAGAAAAAAATAAAAATTAAACAAATAAAATAAAACTATAAAAAAGATATTGATTTTTTATAATATTTTTATTTAAATTTCCTTATATGTTTACATGAACACGAAATAGATCATCAAAAAATAATACTACTTATTTTAAGCATTTACGTAAACTAAAAATAAATAAAATAAATGAAATATGTATAAAATATGAGAACACAGGAAAATATGCAAATGTTTGTTATTGTGTAACATATGCTATATTTTTATTTATATTCTTTTCTATTCTCTTTCTCTTTCAAATATATCTTCCGAATATATATTGAGATTTATATTTTATCAGAATGAAATTTTATATAAATTGATTATGATGTGAAAAAAATATAAAAATTTAAAATATTTAGATTGATATTTAGATTCAGTATGATTGTATTACATGCGTTAGAAATAAAAAAAGGGAAAGGTTTAGAAACACTCGAGGAAATGTTATCAATATAAAAAATATATGATAGTGCCATCTAAAGGAAATTGTTTTTTCTCCGCAATCCGATATCCGCATCCGCGGAATCATTCACGTATGTCGAAGGAAGATAATTTGGCGGGCGCTGAACTCAGATATTATTTTTTTTCCGCCTCGCAAAATGGCAAATTAGTGTCGGGCGAGCGCGTCGAAAACAAACGCGAGCGCGAGCGGCGAGCGTTGCCGGTGCGCCGTGTCACCGATTATGCAAAATGCGACAAACGGCCAGGATTAATTAGTTTCTTTTTTTTCTCTCTGTTACGCGCTTACATATTTTGCACGAGCTACGCTGAAAGCGGCCGATTCACTCAGTTGTGGCAGAGGAAGGAACGAGGCTTCTCTCGTGGAGGAGCGATAAAACGAGCGGGTCGGCAAAGAGGGATGGCTCTCTTGTTTCGTATAGGTACGCGTGTTTCGTGTCTGCGTGCGCGTGTACGCGTGGGCAGCCGTGTACGTCCACTAATTTAAATTGCCGTTTCGCTCTCAAGTATTCCTAGGAGTAATCAAGCTCCGGTCGGCCCAGACGGAAAAGGCCATCCATACGCGGCTACGCGCTCTCCGGGGCAACCCTTCTAATTATTTTTCGTGAGTAGAAAATTATGCCCGGACATCCGAGCTAACGCGTGGCGGCTATTCCATCCCCCCCCCCACCCCTCCTCTTCCCCCTTTCCCTCGCCTCCCTCATATTCCATTGCGGATTCTTGCAGATCTATGATATAGTCGAGTGTATAGCAGTGCCGCCGGATTTCATCGCTAACATTTGCGGTCGCGTTGGTAATTCGCTGGCGCTCCGTGGTGTTTCGGAATGTAACTCCGTAGCGCACAATCGTGTCTATATATTTAATGCATCTAAAGCTTTGTGTGATGTACATATATCTCACGTTGCAGAAAGTTTCTGCCGTGAATATAAGGAAACTGAGGGTCTAACTATGCAGGGCACAAGTGCATATACAGTACACTCTTGTAGTTCTTTAACGAATCCGTTTGTGTTGCGCTCCTAGTCTCATATAAATACCTTTACTTAGCTCATATTTATGATATATCAAATCCTTTCTCATACTGCAGAATGGAAGCGCGGACCAATTGCAATTAATCAATGCACAAATTACTGAAGTACCAGCAACAAATTCAAAGAGCAGGTTTCATGATGATATACTATTCGCTAAATATTAAGAGTTAAGAATGCAAATGTAAAATGTAATTATTCAAAATACAAAGATCATTTGCTATAAACAAGAATATCTTATTAAAAATTGCATTTTTCCCTGAAAATTACTATCGAATTATTATAAATTGCTATAATGTCATTTTATTATACGTCTTATGTTAGACGTTATCTAAATGCCAAAAACATTTAATAGATATATTAATCATTATAATTTTTCCTCCTCTTATAATGATTATACACTTCTTTCTTTTACTGTTTTATAATTTTACTAATAAAAAAGTATATAAAATTGCGAAATATAAAATAAAATTTATTAATATATTATGTGTTATTTTATACATATATATGATAGATATATTTTGACAGATATATTTTGCATTATTAAAATATTAAAAAATTTGTAATAGCATAACGATATTTATTATTCTTTTAATAGTTCATTAGATTTTTAAAAAATTTTATTACTTTTATTATTTTATTATTGGAATTTTATTATTGGAAATTTCATAACAAGAATTACATCGTACAATAAATTGTGTGAGATTATAAATTTAAAATATTTTTATGTTTTAGTATTATTAAATCTAATATTATACGTACTATGAGGCAATAGATATTAATAAAAGGTAGGCAGAGACAAGTCTCGAAATGCTTGCGGCATGATGAATTTCGATGTACGTTCCAACAATTATCCTTGAAGCAATATCAACCATTATACATGTTTACGATGCATTTGTGTATCAATGTTCACGCGAATGTGTGTGAGATATGTGAATACCGTCACGATCCTAATTAAGACCCGATAATTTTGGCGCCTACCATAAACGCAAATATATGGCTGATAACGCACGTGCTCATTTACGCGCACTATTCGGTTGAATCACGATACAGGCTCAAAGCATAAGGTGTTAACTATATATCGTTCTAATACTGCTTCTGTAATCTGACAGAGATTGTAATTTAATAACCCCGTACGCACAGGAGGAATTAAACATGGCTCGAAATATTTTGATCTAAATGCATTATCTAAATCTAAACGCATTATCTTATTTCTACGAAAAAAAATTGAATTAAAAAATTATAATTAATATATTTAATATATTTTAAAAATGTATATTTTCTTGTATTTATTTATTTATTTTATATATTTCGAGTAATTTAATAATATTGCTTAAAATAACGTTTTTGTAATATTATTGTTTGAAATAGCAATATAAATATCCATTATTTACAAAAAAATTATTACAGTAAAATTATTGTACGTATATTGTCATTTTGAATATCATAATTTCAAAAAATAATACAAAAAATATATTTCGCAGCAAAAATTTTTTTTTCAAGGCAGTGCGATGTTAAGTCACAGAACGTTGTTATCGTCCTTCCATTGAATGTTGAGTATCCGTATAAAGACTATTCTCTTCTACCGGTTGCCCCTGACATCTCAACGATCTATATTTCTGGCAGAGCCATCCATCTTTGGACCGTTCAGGTGACTAACGCGGAATATATTGTACTTCGCGCTACATTTGCGAACTTTGATGCATCGTCGCGTTTCTCCTGTTCCGCAGTCAAGGAACCCTATATATATATATATATATATATATATATATACACATACATACATACATATATAAATGTACATACATATATGATAAATACTTATTTATTGGTGATGTTTTATATATGTAAAATATAAATATTACAAAGATTTCCTTTATTTTTTTAAGTAAAAGTATCGCATTTTATGTTAAAAAGGAAGAAAATCTTAAGTTGATATGTAATAATCATTTACACGTTTATCCTGTAGACACTTCCAATGTAAATGCAATACATATATTGGCAGCACAATACTATTTCTTCTGTAATCAATAATTCACATAAGACTGGGGGACGGACATATAGGGGAAATTTTGGACTCGCACAATTAATAATCGCATGGGATATTTTTCCAGGCTCCTATATGCACGTGAAGTTTATAGGCGCAAACGCGCACGGTGTGAGACACCAATGGATATTGAATTGTAGATACATGCATACAAATAATTCGCACATCAATGTACGCGGCTGCGTTACGCTCCTTTCTTTTTTATATCTGATCCTAAAAATAAAAATTGTAAAATATTTTACACAAAATTTAAATTTTATATGGGGGGGGGAGGAGGGTGCGATAGAGAGTGACTCGATGAATATCCACTCTAGCGCATTCGCGTATGTATGGCCCCAAAAAATAGATCTGCAAGAGATACGCAGCCTCACAACATTTCCTTTTTCATGCGAAATTTTTTTTTTTGCAATTGATTATCACTCATAGCAATATTTGCTCCTCAACATTAAATACATATCTATAATTATTTTTTTAATATAATGTTAAAAAATACAGTGCACATGAAAAAAATAACTGAGATAAAACTTGATTATTTGATGTTAAAGAGAGCCGTATAATTTCTAAAAAGATAATTACATATTAATAATCAAAATCAAACGAGCTCGCACTTCGTCGTGTATTTGCAAAATAATTAGCCGTATACCGAAATAGCGAGATTATATTCTCCGCTGTGCGCGCAAAGGTTGTACTTCTGATGAATTTGCAATTCATATAATTGCACACTACTCGTACACACGCGTACACACATATTCAGAATTCAGCAGATAGTATATAGCATCACTCGCGAATATAGATATACAATCCTAGCGCTGTATCCCGTCGCAAAGGCAAATGGTTCAAAAGCCGCCATTATTCGTCGCAGGCGCGAATCAGAGTCCGCGGAAGTACCGCGGCTTAATATCTCGGAAAGGGATAAAATTGGAAGTCCGCAACGGCGCGGAATGAGGAGAAAATGTCGGGGGAGCGTCGGGGTTGGCGCGTGAAGCCGAGATGCCAGGGACGTTTGCACCGCGTGCGGATAGCGGCGATGACAGTGCCGGGGACAATGTCACTGTCTAGCGTCCCGTGGGATAAAGCGGGAAAACAGTGCGAAAAGCAGAAAGGTGCGGAAGAAGATGGTTTAGCTCGCGGATGGATATTGCGCGCAACTCGTACAAAAGCCGCGTCCGCATCCGGGAACCGACACCGACCTCCGGTCCTTCGTTCGCGGAACAGACCGTCCGTTGCTTTCACGACCATAGAATTATATCTGAGTTTACGTTCACTGTTCCTAATCGCACCCGCCGGATGTTTTCCCGTTGAATTTCGGAGTTGCATCGTCCATATTGTACCATCGATAACATCTTATGTCGAAGCCGCGTGTTCGGTCGATTATCCTGGCGGATGTACCGCATTGCGTATAAATATGTAGAAGAGAAGAGAAGGCCGTACTTTCAAAAATTAATAGTTAAAATTAGAATAAATAAACAACGTTTCTTTCTTATGATATATAGCGGATGAGAGAATATCATTTAACTTCTTTCTTCTGTTTTCTAATATCTCAATCTATTTTTTTTTATCAATTTTTAATTTTAATTAATTTTTAATTAATTAATTTTCTTTCAATTTTTAATTTATATTAATCTAATAATTTTAATCTAATTTTCTTTTAGAGAGGATTAACAAGATATTAATAAAATTTAAGATAAATATGTGTCTGAATAAATCATATTTTATTATTGAACTTTTATCTTATTTATAAGTGAATATAATTGGTACGACTAAATATACTTCGAGCGAATTTTATCAATGAAAAATACGCGCTCGTACGGTTGAATATAACGATGGATTCATATTAAAGTTTTCTGGCTGCCAGAAATTCTTCCGAGCTTCATTTTCGTTATTAAAAAAAAAGCGAATGCATTCGGATTCTAGCGATATCGAAATGTTGGCGAAAAACTCTATATATTGAAGATTAAAAAAGTATTTTATATCTGATCGCACAGTTATTTATTTTTACTTTATCGTCAAGCGCTTACATCATCATTATGTCGACGACGAACATGTTCTTTCATTTGCACCTCGATGTACAAGATGTACAAGAGAACACTTCTTTTTCTCTTTCCCTCTCTCCCCCCCCTCTCTCTCTCTCTCTCTCTCTCTCTCTCTCTCCTCTCTTCATTCTGCCACGTCTCTTCATTCGCGAGCATAGGTGTAATCTAGCATCCGTACATCTACAACGCGGAGACAAGACTACCGTGTTAAGATAAAAAAAATGTACGTAAAGTAGGGTTCGTTCTCCGGGAAAACCTACTCGTAGGTTTACAACGCGCGGTTGGGCGACCGCGCGCGAACAAAACGATCTCTTGTTTAGACCCGTGTCAGTGATCTTCAAAGCCGGGACGAAACGCCGCCCTCGCGGAAACGAAGGATATTACGTCGAAATTGTACAGAATGTAAAATGCACGAGATATCGCGCGCCCGGCGAGGCAGGACGCTCGCGACGAAAGGACGAAGGACGAAGGAGTAATTAAATTCAAGTGTAAACGCTTTGAATATCGACATTTACGTTAATTGTTTCCAAGAATAACAAACGAACTTCTTGGCGGCGGCCGCCGTGGTTCCGCGGCGTCGAGTTTTCGATGATTGCTCACCTCCCGCGGAAAGATAAAGAGAAGGCGAGGTAGGTTGAATTGGAGAAAGAGAGAACTCTGAGAATTACGGAGGAGAAGTAAATTAATCGGACCGAACGGTCCGTTATCGGTACAAATAAACTAACGTCCGTGCGCTCAACCTCCCCTCCTCCCCCTCCCCCCTTCCCTCCCCGTATTGCTGTAAATCGGACTAAGCCACGATATCTTGCACAGCGTTGCATTAGAAAAAAAAAAAAAAAAAAAAAAAATACAAAGAGACAAGTGCACACGGCGAACGTGACTTTCGCCGATGAAACTGAGATAATTTTTCAGCGTCTGTATGGTTCGATTCGTTAAAGCGAAGTAAGATATACGTGTTTTATCAGAGAACACGTACGTACATTACATCGACGATACGTTGAATTATGAAAGAGAATATAATGGTAGATAATCTACTGAGCGATGCGCCGAAGGTATTAACGGTGATTTACGCTGTGAAATAACAACAATAATGCACTCAGATGTGGCTAATGCGCGATGCATCAACCATCGGCGTAACTAAGACAATTGTGAGAAATGTATAAAGACACGGTGCAATATGTGTAATCCGAATCTTCGAGCTTTCGCAGTAATCCGAACTGTTTGTCAAGTATATGCATATAAGCTGAACATACATTTTCGCATTTCGCAATAATATCCTACGTACGTAGTCATCTGAATAATCGGGACGTGCTTATGCATTAATTAGTGCAAGTTACGAAGGTGACATTGCAAACTTGCATTATATAATTATTCCTCCAGATAATCTCAGGTATCTCTGTTATTCTAAAATAAATCTGAATTAATTGAAAAATCAATATAGAGTCGAGCCACGTAATGTGTACATTGTGACAATTTTGCGTCTCTCTCTCTCTCTCTCTCTCTCTCTCTCTCTCTCTCTCTCTCTCTCAAAATGTCTCTTTCATAATGATCTGCCAAGTGAACTAAAGAGGGAACAAAATTTAAAATGTTTTAGAAGATTATTGGCTCAACATATTAAGAGGAGGGAGCGTGAAAATAACATATAATAATTAATTAAGAGAGGCTAGCAATATTTATGTAATTATTATATATTTATGTAATTATATTTATGTAATTATATTTATGTAATTATTAAATGTGTGTGTGTGTGTGTGTGTGTGTGTGTGTGTGTGTGTGTGTGTGTGTGTGTGTGTGTGTGTGTGTGTGTGTGTGTGTTAATTGTAATGATAGCTATGCGCTAATAGTATATATCAATCAATCTCTCGCTTTCTTTTTCACTCTCAAGTTTTTTCTTAGATGTCAAAAGGAGAATAATTCGCGCAAAAGGGAAGCGTAGTACGCGTGGCGAACAAGAAAATGTAAAAATATCGAGCCATCGAAACGGAGTGCGAAAACGTGACAGAACGGAACGAGATCTCTGCGCGTAAGTCACCGGTGACAGGCCGAGAACAACGTCACCGCCCGGAACGACGTGAGATAAAGAGAATACTGCGTTAAACGAGACACGGTGAAACGAGAGGACGGTGAAGGGGCGCGCAAGAAATGCGATAAGAAGAAGAAGTGGCAGAAGAAGGAGACGAAAAAGGAGAAGAGGCAAAGGAGCGGTTAAGCCACTGACTGGATATTGCGCAGTGGCGCAAACAAAAACCACCCAACCGCAGACCACCACCACCACCACCACCACCACCACCACCACCACCACCACCACCATCACCGCCATCGTCGTCGTTGTCGTCGTCGTCGTCATCGTCGTTGCGAGGAAGTCCTCCCTGCGAACCCTTCTTCACCGCCCCTTCCTGCCCGCCTGCCTCGTTCCTAGTTCCATCCAGCCCCGACTCGACGTCGACCGGGATGAGCGCCGCTATCTCTCCGCAAAACATATAAACTTGGGCAACAGAAGGCAAGAAACTTAATTCAGTGGAAAATACACAACAGATAAAGCTGCTTTCAGACGTGCTGGTGAAAGGAGCGAATGTCGTTGCTCGCGATGGCTGGCGATGCTTTCAGCAGCGACGCGCTAAATGAAGCCGATCGCCAAAGGGCCACTTCCTGTCCGTTGCTAGCCACTCGCTTTAATGTCCGGGAAATAATCGTAAATATTTTCCATGTCAACTCTCCGACAACGAACCCGTTTTTCCGTTTCAGCCGTTGTTCGATGTTCGACGCGCATACAGAGCTCGTTTCTCTTTCTCTCTCTCTTCTCTCCCTTTTTGAAAAATTTATTGAAATTACAGGCGATATGACGGCCGCACGTGTCAATGCTTGTAATCCAATTGAATGGCATTGTCATTGATATAACATATATTGGCATGTAACTCACGCATTCACGAACATTCCTAACATATGATGAAGCCGAAAACACTTTTGGTCATAGAAATACACATAGGAAGTTGAGAGAAAGAACTTTCTTTTTAATCTCCATTTTAGTCTTGGCTTTATTTGGAACAAAATGCTTGTAAAAATATTTGAGTTTTGCACAATCCGAATCATGAATTAAGATTATGAAAAAAAAAAAAAAATAAACGTAAATCTCTGTTAATTTTTAAAATTGACCTTTCCCTCATATTAAATGGGAAGATTTTAATTAGTTACATTAAAAAACATAATAGCGGTGTTATTAATCCATCAACCCTTTGCATGTCCAAATATTAGATGGTCGTGGTCATAGACATACCATACGAAGCGTAAAATGCCACTTTGCCGTCAGACAAGTGAACCCTAAGGGACAGAGGCAAAGCCAGCTATATTTGGGGCGGAAAAACAGCAGTCTTGCTACGCTAATGCCGTGCATTACAGCGTTGCTGTGTGGAGGACTGTACAAGTAGAGCCGGTAATTTGTAAAGAACCGCATCGCTAATGATTATTATATAAAATTATCGCTTAAGCGTATAGTTTGATCGCAAAGTACCTTCCGTGGAAAATTCGCATTATCATTTTCCGAGCGAACCATGACAATAAACACGACTTCCTCTATTTCCTTATGCTTCATATTATACTTTAAACTTCGTCCAGATGCATTTGCGCTGCACGTTCCATTTCCCGAAATAGGAACAAGCTAGAAATTTAGAAAAACTTTGCGTGCTCAGCTATACATCCGTGAAATCTTAAAAGCTGTCGCTCCGAACCTAAAAGTCTCGAAGCCTTAAATCATCATGTTATTGTTATCCAAGACATTGGCGTATCCTGATAAATTTTTTCGACACTGCGTGGCTGCGAAATTCCTTCTCGTCTCGGAAAATGGGGTTACTTCTATCAATACGTTTCTAACTCCATCATACGATATATTCCTGAAATCGATCGCGCCCGCCGAGGCGAGGCGCGCACGTAGACGAGTCGTTCCTGGCACTCGGCGATGAATTCTATTTACGGTCTGATTCGCTTATTCAGTCTTATTGGCGCTGGCACGAGACTCTCTCGGGCGGCTAGAGGGAAGAGGTGGCGGGCACCTCGCAAAGGGAGTCCGCGAAGCGTGCGCAAGGAAAATATACGAAATGTTTCATTTATCCTGGGTACGTCGCGCGTTCCAGCGTACTGGCTCGCTTATAATGTTAGACCCAGCGCGGTTAAACTCACGCAAAATTACGTCCAGAATTCATGCGAGGCGCAGACACGAAACTCGAGCCAGCACCGCCGCACCTTGTTGCCCCGCAGATATTGTTACTCATGTGGATGCACTAAATAAATTAAAGTGCTTCAGAAACAGCGACGAGCCGTAATAAGTTAATCACTTCGCTCGGAGCTTATAGCGTGCACCAACTAATGTAATTAAATGATCGAGATAGCGTTTCTCCTCTTGTTGGAAGGATCGGGATCTTAGGCAGGAACCCTAGAAAACCCTGCGGCCGAGAGCACGCCGAGATATTCACCTCCTAGGAAGCTCGACCGACGTAATGGCGATTGCGGAAAAGGTTATTGTACGGTTGTGAGCGATCGTGAACGCGCGACGCTCGCGATAATTGCAATTGGTAGAAATGACATGAGCGTCAAAAGGCACAACAATTCTCTGGCTCGTCAATAAGGGAATATCATCGTGAAACACATACCGATCACTCCAATATCTCCGACCCTTCCGTCGTACTTCAAAGCTTTCACGTTTTACGTTACGCACCGCACCACATCGTATTACATCTCCCGTTAAGGTGCGTTCACTCCGATACTAAAAGCGCTCATTGTCGTATATAAAAAACTATCTTCGAAATAATAAAATCTGACAATATATTTGAATCATTGCTTTTTTACGGTAAATCGTGAACATGATTATTTAAATGTATTTTATATAATGCTTATCTTCTTTCCTTCTAATTTAAGACTTGTAATAAGCACAATGACTCGCGCGTTTACTATTGCCATTATAAGCTTTCTAAAAAACGTGTAGTAATTATGCATATATCACAAAGCGGATAAAAAAATAAAAAAAAATTCGTTGTATCACAAAATCTCTCTAGGATGTGGATGCACCATTATGATTTTCCGGCGACGTCGAAACGTGCTTTCCTCTCACACAAGCGTACACGTTTATTCGTACAAAGGACGTGGCCGGGATGTACACAGGCGCATCCACGAGATCAAAGTCGAGACAGAATTTTGCTTCAGGGGTCTTTAACTCGACGTTATGCGGAGATCGAAGAGTCCGCATTGTACATGCAAAACACATATATCTGTATAGTAAAATGCGGGCGAAAGTTGAAGAAGTAAAATCTACACATTGCCTTTGTGCAGTCGTCATCTATTTGTCACGGTCATATAAATGTCGAATTTCCTTTATTCGTGTAGGTACGGCTTTATGTGTAAAAATATAAAAAAATATCGATAGCGCCCGTATTTGTCAGTTGATAACACGATAACACAGCTAACGATAACACGAGTCATTCTTTATTACACATATCGTTATTTAAATCACGTTATTTGGAGAAAACAAAGAGAATAACAAATATGTGAAGATACATAGCAAAACGTTTCGAAAACTAACGTGAAGAGTCGTACGTATTAAAAAAAAATATATATTTTTTTCTATTTGAAACCGGAAAATGTTAATAATAAATCAATCTCTTCTGCTATGCTCAAAACGCGAGACAGATATCACTGTTGTGATTTATCCTCTAGAGCGTATATAATTCATATATAATAAATAAATATAAATCACCCTTGACGAGATGTCCGATAAAGTAACAAAAAATTTCTTGTTGAGAATCGGAATGATTTTGTGGAATAATGCGAAAAGTTTTTACTGCTAAAAGAATGACTGATAAAAATTATTCCGCTTGCGTTTGCGCCCATCAACATTAGCATTAATGCGACGTTTATGGCGTACTATCAGGAAGTTTAGGCTGACTGTGCTCGTCTGTGCGCTTATAGAACTAAAGTTTGTTCTGCGGCAAGCTTGTTCGGCGCCAAGGAAATCTTTATCGTCGATATTGCCGTCGATAATGAGTTTCTACGTCACTCTAATATTACTTAATGTGTTCAAACGAGATAAAATGCCAAACTATACCGATACGTACATTAACTAAATGATTTTTATATCAGTATTAATGTATATATGTAATATTCTTTTTCTTTCTTCTGTTTTTATAAAAAGATCTGCAAAGTTGATAGAAATGAAAAAACATTTTTTATATAATAACGTAATACGATACGGTGCTTATATTACGATTGGATTACTTTATGGAATTCGTTAAAAAGTTTGTCCTAATCACATTAGTGGCGTAAAAAATATTATTTATTAAAATCCATTATAAAACAATTTTGATCATTAATAGCAGATCTTCGGAACAACAGACGGGATATTTCTTTCGAAAGAAAAAAATGCTTTACACACACACACATACACACACACACACACACACACACACACACACACACACACACACACACACACACATCGCTTTTTGATAAAAATTTAATAGATTGTGATGTGCATTCGTGAATAATATATTAAAAGATAATAATTATACAAATAATGCATTAAAACTTTTGTTATACATTTTTAACTGTCAGAGCTCTCACAATTATATACCGGATGATGTATATGGATCGACACATATTACCGCGAACGTTGACAGCAAAATGAGTTAGCACGTAAATGCAACATGAGACATAGATCAATATTAAAATTCATCTAGATAAATAAAAATCTTCAGTTAACATGTATCTCTCTTACAAAAAAAAAAAACTGTTAAAAAAGATCTGTTTTTGCTATGCTTGGCAAAAGTAAAATAGACATCATTTCTTATAGTTTTTGAAACAAGGCATCTGATAGGGCTAATAAAAATTACGTCACATGATAGGAATAACATAAAAAATTGAATTTAACTCGGGAAAACATGTAACTTCGCAGTCATTCGCAAGGTATATCGCTATGCTACCTATATATCATATATGTGATGCATCACGTTTTCATATAAAAAATAGTTCATAAAAATATTATATTTGATAAAAAAAATAACAAGTGCAATGAAAAGTTTTTGTGTGTTTAAACGAATATGTTCGAGTCTTATATGAGTTATTGGGAAAAACTCATGGGCGCAGGAAAATTTGTCATTTATTCTTCTTGACAAATATATGACCATTTATTTAATAAATTAAAATGTTAATATACTATCAGTTATTACTTCAATCGTTATTTCAGTCGTTGTATACGCAGATACATTCTCCCCTTCCATGATTAAAAAAATCCATCCATGTACCAACGTCAAACAAAATATTTAATTTAAAAAAATATATTTTCTTGTGTGTTATCAATCCCATATAATTTATGAAGACTCTTTTGACAATTCTTTTAACAAACATTAGGTAGAATGTTAATAAAAAGAAAAAGAAATATAATATGTGCGAACATTTACTGTTTGTAATTATTTAAAAATAAAACGAAAGAGAAAAAAAAATCCAAAGCGTAAAATCCAAAGAATGTTTACGTACTACTTTCATATACTTTAATTAAGAAAAAGTTTACCGTGGACGAAAGTACATGTTCAACCTCTGTATTACTAATTATGCGAGGGCACGTTCTGAAAAGTTTAATCCTGATTCAAAGCAAAAATGGATTTTTTACTTTTTCATGGTACGACCTAGAATTACCCAGTAGTACAAAGATACGCAAACAACGTTCTTTAATTTAAAAAAAACTGCGCTCATCTGCAATTTAAAAAATGCGAACGCACGCACTCGCAAATTTGAGAATCAATAGAGAAAATTATAGACGTAGCTTTAAAAAGAATCCTTTCATACGTAATCCTTTCGTACATATTTTTTGCGCTGTAACTGGAATTTGTTGCATCAATCGCGATTATTATTTTTACGATATTCAGAGATTCAAGTGAACTTTAAGCTCTTTTAATGATGTACTTTAATTCAGGATTACCGCAAAGAAATAGTTATAAGAAGACAAAATTGAGCGGCGTAATGAGTGAAGATGGCGGAAGAGGAACGAGTCTCATTGAGGGAAATATTTCCCGGAATGCAGGTCAAGCTTTTTCACAACCAAGAGACTGTGAGACATCGTGCGGTTTTATTACAAAGCAATGACGAATGAAAGCTGCAGCTCACACAATTGTTAGGATTTTCACGTATGTATTGTACACAGTAATATAATTACAACTTTTCAGATATACATATAATAATTTTTTGAACAATAATTTCATAAAAATTCTCTTTTTCTACCTTATATATAATTATATTTTGTAATTATAATTTACAACTAATAATATCTCGATATTATCGAGATATTATTTAAAGTTCTCACATAACACGTTACATAATACAGTTACCAGGAATTCAGTCTAATGATAGTAATTAATTTAGTATCGCCCTAATCAATACAGCGGCTTAATCACCTACCACTATATTGTTACCCCTATATTACACTTGTACAGCTATCATTTCTTGAATATAATATTTAAGTAATATTGTTTTATTAAATAGACAATATCAATAACTTTTTCGCATAATACTAAAAGTGTATTAATAAATAATCGTTAAATAATATAATTATATAATTGTACATTTGTGTTTGATTACAAGTGAAATCTTTGATGCATTAAATTAACATATTAAATTCTAATTTTCACGTAACCATATATTAAAAAATATACATAATTTTCATTATTTTTATATTACTTCCTTTGTGCATTAAAGTTGAATGATACGTTCTTCTTTTCTCATCACAACAATATGTATATCAAAATTATTTTTAATATTAGAAAAGATACATGTGTGAAAAAAGAATATTTTGAGAGTTAAATTATATAATTATATTTTTTAATCATTTTATATATTCATCAAGCAAATGTTTATTCTATATGAAACGTCACACAGATACATTCACAGAATTGCGCCGAGCGCAATCTTGCGCGGTATACTCCGCTGTCTCGGGCCTTCTTGAAAGCTGCCCGAGGCAGATTCTTCTTGCGTTTTAAAATTCTGTACTAGATGCAAAGGTCTCTCTGCACATCAAGCCCTTCGGAAAGACGGTCCTGCGTGGATAGTGCGTGTACACGTCGCCACTACGCGACGCCCGAGGCAGGCCATTAGACGGCGACAATGCGCACCCTTTTCCCGACTTTTATACGTATTTCCGCCATTACCGCGCATTCTATGTCGCAATAAATTCCTTCTCCGTCGCATTAAAATTCTTGAAGGGCATTCTGAATACTTGGCACGACGCGGCAGCGATATTGATGTCCTTCGCCGTGAACAAAACGGCTTATAGCCGTACAACGCGACCTTCCCGACTCTCAAACCCCTAAAACCCTCTCGTCCTCAAAAAAAACGGAGGTCGTGCGCGCCACTCTATCAAAAAGAGGCCAAAAGATACCCAAAAAAAGAAATATCTGCGCGAACCGAAAAGCGATATTAGCAAGTGTTACTTTTCCGCTTTATTTATAGTTCTGTATTAGCACTGATATTTCAGATCGCTTCATCGGATGGACAAATTTTTTTTTTTTTTGATGCGATAAAAAAAGTAAAGAAAATATAAGAAATAACAGGTGCTTCTTGTAATTGATATTTGATATAATTAACAATTTCTTATGTCTTAGATAAAGTTTTCCAGGAAAAAAAAAGACGAAGTGAAGTGTATCTCTATATCTCCTATTAGAACGAATAAAAACATTATGTCGGTGTATCGAGTAAACATTGACTATTGCTGCATGAGAAACCAAGAGAATTTCGTAAAAAAAGGGAGTATTCTGCTTGATTAAGCAAGCCGCTTTTTCTTCACGTCAGCTCTAATTAATTGTGCAGATCTCCGCGTTTAGAAGATAGATGAAAAAGGATTACACTTCGCGCTTATATCTTCTCTCTTTGTGCACCGTTTTGACATCATTTCTCCCTTAAATAAGCATTAGCTGCAACGTTGCTCTCGAATTACTCTATACTTGCAGCGAAATATGTAATCAAATTATGCTCACCTCACCTCGCCCGTTGTCCTACTTTACGTATATACGCTCAAGACGTTATATTACTAATTTCGCCATAATGTTGTAACAACACGGAATAGCAGGGAAAATGTTTGCCAGCGTTGAAAGGCCGGCAAAATTAATTGATCGAAAGTAAGCCCACAACATTTTCGTGTGATGAGTAATTGGATGGGAGAAGACGACGAGAAGTAGGGCCCTTTAGAGGCCAATTACTCTCTACATCGAGGAAGAGGTTATTCTAGGACGGATTGGGGGGATGCTTTCATCTCATAATTATTGGTTCGCTTGTAAACTCCTGACCTGAAATGTGAATGATCTAACACGAGGCACTTTTGTATTTTACACTCAATTATACTGATTGGTTTTCACTTGGTTTTCACTTGGTATCATAAAACATTAAGTACGTATCCTTGTTTATTTAAGATTCACTCTCAATTTGTTTTGAATTTAATTATTTGATTCGATTGTGTGATGAAAGCAAAATTAATTAATCTTAAACTAATAAATCTTAATACAAGATAATAAGTCTACACATGTACATTTTCGATTGTTTATCAATTAATTAAATAACATTTAACTACAATAACAAAATACTGTAAAGCGATTAACATAGCGTTGCTGACATAAAATTACAATCGCGTGTAAAAAAACATTAAATATGTAGAAACAGCTAGAATAAATTCTGATTGTGATTAAATTTATTTATTTTTTTTTTTTTTTTTTTTAGAATTTAATTCACTTTAAACGATTCAATTACATTTCCGATAATATGATATCATGAAATAGAATAATACGGTATCATGAAAGAGAAGTAAATTTACTAAAGCTCATACAGCATTGATATAGTAAAATAATGTAATAATTTAAAAAATAATAATATATGATTCTGATATTTTGTGAAACAAAAAAGAATTCATTTCATTGGATTAATTTAAGCAACTCAATTAACGTCAGTCGCTAATGGACTACACTGCGTTTTCGCTTTGCGATATTATGTATATATACGGATACGATTCGCCTCGATGTAGTATTATCCCGGAAAAGTTTAGCTGTTCCGTCGCTGTCAAAAGTTTCGACGTTTAGTGTCAGATATCCGGAATTATCTACGAGCAATTTCGCACGAAATAGAGACCATAATTAATGATCGTTATTCTGTGGCAGCAATATTTCATGAAATGTTTAAACAACTACTCCATTGTATTCCCTTTTCGACACCGGCTTTTCCCCCTTTCGACACGCTTCGGCCTGAATATTTTATAAATCAAGCGCCACATTTTTTTACACATCGCCCAGTGTAACGAGTATCATAAAACGCGCTTCGACACATCACATATCTCTCCCTAATTGTTAGATTTATACGTATGAATGGTCGACAATACGGGGGGACTAACATGGCTAACGCCGATGAACGATCGGCGCTAGATTTTTATGGATGGCTCGCGCGCGCATGTCGGCTACTAACTCACATTTGCGAGCACGAGAGCTATTTTTCCAATACGCGACATATCGTCATCATGATGCTCGCTTCCACCAGGGGAGATTCAATCTAGCCGTGGCCGCACATGTGTCCCACATCTCATATGCGATATTGGATTAATTTACATTGCGAGCCCGTTAATCGGCGAGAAATAAAAAAGATAATCCGCCGCGAAATGGAATGAAAAAGCAATCTTCGCCTGGAAAACGATGCGGCTTAGCCGCCTCTTGATTACCCGTTGACTTGGAAAATCAACCGTACAAATTGGCACGATATACATACATTCGTGATATACGCCTATATGCGTGCGTATACATACGCACGTTCCTTTCTATGAACATCGAAATGTTTAATACGTAATATGTGTTAACGTAAAGAGAAAGAGAGAGAGAGAGAGAGAGAGAGAGAGAGAGAGAGAGAAACACCATCGGTTCGATTAACGCAAACTGTTTGCCTTAATCCCGATCGTGGACTAAAAACAATCGAGAAGTATGGCGAAAATAAATATAAAATTATCCCGATAAATGTAATGAACACGGTGCGTTGGAAATTATGTCATATTTTAATGTTTAATTGGCCTGTGCGGCTCGAAAAACGAGCGGCGTTCGGTCGAAAAATCCGAAATTCGATCGATTGCGGATAGTATCGCACGCAATACGTGCGCGCATTTTGCATTTCGAAATTGGCACATTGATGAATTGTTATTGTAATACAATAGTTTAATTTCACGTAGAGATGCAGTAAATGATGGATCGCCCTCGTCTCGGTGAGAGACGTAGAATACATTGGAAAAGTCATTAAACAATGAATACATTAAATCTAAACATATAACGCACATCAAAATTACGAAGATATGTTATGAATTATAGAGAATGAAGTAACTGTTGAACTATAATCATGTTGAATATTTTCGGAAATATGAGAATAGGAGAAAAGTTTATCTAGAAAAAGATACATAATTACTTTAAAACGATTTATGAAATTAATAATATACAAGTACGTATTTTTTTTTAACAAATATTTTCTTTATTCAACTTGTCTCATTCTGTATTGAGAATATTAAGATAATCAAAAAGTAAATAGTTTATGAGATATTTTATATTTTATGTCAGAATATGCCAGAATAAGGTGTAAAAATCTTGTGAATTGTTAACTTTTTCATATCCGTACTTAATATTGTTATATCCAGAATAATTGGAAAAATCATATCATATAACATGATTCTATTTAATGAATATGATTCTATTTAAAAAAAATGAAGTTGACATTCGGGTCTTCGCAAAACTATTCTATCTAAAAAAAGTGTTAGCATAATAAGACGATCACGTCTGTACCATATAATTTTTATTGAATACATTTTTCGAAAATATGCACGTTGGTAATAGTGATTATTTCACTATATATTTTGATTAGTGCTACATTTATATAACGGTATTTGTTATTTTTTTTTTTTTTATAAATCTTATATTTTTAATTGAAATTTTGAAATGCTTATAAAAGGAAGAAATTGTTTACGACGTTGCACATAAAATAATAGTGCAGACTGTTATTATTATATATATATATATATTTTAACGTAATATGATATTACTATAAAATTTTAGTTCAACTTATAATATCCATAAAACTCAAAATTTTCATTCGCAAATTCAAAATTTGCTGAAACAAATAATTTGACGATAAAATAATAAAAATATGCAAAAATAAATGTATTTTAATTATTTTATCATAACTTTATCATAATAATACGTTTTATAAAGTTAATAAATTCTAATGTTTGATGCATTGTTAACGTCATAACGTTCGACATGAAGCTAAGAATGATTAGAATCATTATATGCAGAGTTGTATGTAACCAGCTGTTTTAAGTAACATCTATTGTAATATATAATAGTTATCAATCGTTTTACGTAACTGTTTTAGTAAAATGATTAATAACTATTATAGTTCTACTGTGCTTTTTGTCATTTAGATGTTAACTTCCGCACATTGCAGGTAAGAAAAAACTTTTAATAATTTCTTATTTTACGATACAGCATTAAAACTTTAATTTGAAATTGATAATGTATTTAAAGAAATCACAACCACTGTTATATATAATTATATATTTTAAATAAAATAAAAATTTTTATAATCTTTGATATTCGAATTTAGATTAAAGTCTCATTTTATTTTATGTGCTATGTAATAATACAATTAATTTCTTATAAATTTCACAGATAAGTCACAATTATTATATTCTTTGAAAAATATTAATCTAATGTTTCTTTTGTTTAGAACATCT
Source organism: Pogonomyrmex barbatus (assembly GCF_055798465.1). Classification (NCBI taxonomy): domain Eukaryota; kingdom Metazoa; phylum Arthropoda; class Insecta; order Hymenoptera; family Formicidae; genus Pogonomyrmex; species Pogonomyrmex barbatus. Next base: position 2,500,714 of record NW_028297119.1, read on the forward strand.
GTTAGCATATTTTATTGCAAAATGAAGTTTACTTGCATAATATTAATGTGTCTGTCTGTGATTGTGGCACAGAATACATGGAATATGGTAACAGATGATAGGTACGTTATATCGTTTAGTAGATCAGTATTTCTTTTTTGTAATAGTTAAATTATAATTTATAATTATGTTTTATAAGAATTTTACGGAATTTATTACGTGACATACTTTATAAAAAATCATTTTTAGGTTTATAGAAAAAACTTTTGAGTCTTGATTTAATAGTCAGAATTTAATGGGACCTTTTATCTATTCATGAATTTAATAATATAAAAAAACCTAAAAAAAATTAAAAGCTATCCAAACCTTATATTATCAATTACAATTAAAAAAATAACTAATCTAATTTATAACTAGTAAAAATACAAAATTGTTATATTTTGAATCAAAATTTTGTGGCTTTAGACATAAAAATATTTGGTTTTATATTTGGTTTTAATATAAATTTTTATTTTTATATTTGGTTTTAATATAAATTTTTATATAATACAGAACCAAAATTATTTTTCGGAGATATGCAAAGATAAATCTATATTAAATCTGTAAATATCATAATAATATATTTCTTTTTATTACAAATTACTTAGTGGCTATCTGGATTAATAATGTCACAAAACATTTTTTGAAAATTACTGTCCAATATAAATTAAAAATATTTTTCAATAAAATAACATTTGCTATTGACACAATAGATTTGTAAAATTTATCAATACAAAATGATTACAATAAATCCCTCAAAATTTTAATATTTATATTTCATTTTAAGAATATTACTTATTACACACACACACACATACACACACACACGCGCGCGCGCGCGCACACACACACACACACACACACACACACACACACGTCCCATTGTGATTTTATCAGTTTTTAAACATAATAATGTATTTAATCGCAGAAGATATAAAAAAAAAATAATATGATATCATTTAGAGACGAAAGGAAATCGTGAGAGAATATCGTTCAACAATATCGTCGACAATAGTTGATATTGCTATATGTTTCTTCGATCTTATACGTCATCATTTCCGATGTTTCTTGTTGAAAAATTTCTAGTCAGAGTCAGTCGGCGAAGAGTGTATACAACTGATATAAAATGGGTGCTTCCCGTCTATTACTTCTCTTTTATTCTGTTATATTAACATTTTTCATTCTCATATAACAATACCCTAAAGCTACATGACTGCAACATGTGTTGTCGTAATTTAGCAAAAAATAACGAAATCAACAATTTTCGTATAAAGTAATATTGTATAATCCGTTAACTTTCCTTTTTCAGGTTCCTATCTCTATATCATGCAAGCCAGACGAATGAATTATCACGAATACAATAATAAAATGAGTTAATGAAACAAAACACATTACAAGTAACATTACTTACAATGAGGTATAAGAGTGTTTATAATTGTGTTTACATGAAGTAAAACTACTATGAAATATATATTATATGTGTAAATTTTTAAATTAATAAATAAATATATCTTTGCATATAAAACATCACTTGTTAAATATTTTATAATAAATATATGGATGTTATAATTATACAATATTTTTTAGGAGAATAGTAAGAGATATACTTACATGTAATGTAATAATAGACGGTTGTAAGAATCATACTGAATGTTCTGGAGAACTAGCAAGTATATATTGATAATGTTGATTGCACTAAATCTCCGAGGAAAATATCCCGGATTTCATATACGGAGGCTTGCAATGCTGGAAAAGTAATTATATTTCTATAATTATATAAATAAGTACTGCCGTACACATACATATGATTTGAAAATCTATTAACACATTAAATTTGTGAGTTGCAAATGTATGCCTGAATTTATCGTTTTTCTATGCATCTATGCAGTATCGCATATCGAAAGAAGAACGTTACGAATTTTCCGCAAGATTATATGTATAATTTAGCTTTTTGGTTTTGTTGAATATTATCACATACATCTTCCGGAAATCACACAGAAACGGACTATGACTGACTGTCAACGCCTGTATTATATGCATACATTCCGGCTCTGTCCTCACGTTGCACATGCCATGTGTTAACATACGAACAATCGGGCGTACACGAAATTTACGCGCGTGCGCTTAATGCGCCCGAGTGAGAGGAAACCAGCGTGAAAAGCTGTTTGCCGAGCTCCATTGTTGGAGACACACGGAACCACATGCGTATTAAATATTACGTGTATGCACAACGGCACAGGTGTAACATGTACTAATCAGCAATGTGTAGGCGGTACATTCAAACAATTGTGTTCCCAATGTCGATTTCTTACGACTTACTTCGATTTAGAAATATGATTCTTATAATAGAAGTAAACGATACGTATCAATAAATTATGATAAATAACGTAATTTTATAAATAATATTTTATAAATAAATAACGTTTAAATTTTAATTTCTATATAAATTTATGGAACAATTTAATCTTAATTTCTTCTTAGCAAAACTATTCGAATTCTAAGTCGTTTCAAAAGTAAACAATTAAAGATACAAAAATTTTCACAAATTTTGTTTTAACAATTGAAACGAATGACAAAGCTTTAAGGTTTATTTAGTTTACTTAAAGGACCCGACATAAAACCACGTGATTTTGACTCTCTGTGAAATTGACTGAAATTTTAGCATGTTATAGATCTTGATATATTGATCAAGTTTTCTTAGGCACAAAGCTTCAAAATGGCTTTTTTGTTACAGCCGTTTGAAATGTTGTATTTTATCATTATTCTTGTAATGTTCCAAATCGGTTTTTTATAATAAATCGAGAGATTTTAGATAATAATATGCGATTTATCTACATATTTGAGAAAGATTTATAAGTATATGTGTATATGCGTTTGCCTGTGCATATGTGTGTAATTGTGTAGAGAGATGGAGCTAAATAGTATGCTACTATTTAGCTCCAAAAGCACATGTTTTAAAATGTTGAAGTAACAACAAATAACACATACTAATTTTCACCAACTTATTTAGCGCGCACGCACACGCGCACACACACGCGCGCACCAGCACATATATGCACGCTATAAATATAGATATATTTGCATGCATTGTGTGCATGCGCGCGCGCGCGTTGTGTGTGTGTGTGTGTGTGTGTGTGTGTGTGTGTGTGTGTGTTCTGAGAAGTGGTGAAAATTAGTTATTTGTTATTATTCCGACATTTTAAAACATATGCTTTTGAAGCTAAATAGTAGCATACTATTTAGCCCTCTCCCCTTACATAAATACACACACACACACACACACACACACACACACACACACACACACACACACACACACACACACACACATATGCATAGGCAAACGTATACATATAAATCTTTCTCAAATGTGTAGATAAATCGCATATTATTATTTAAAATCTTTCGATTTATTATAAAAAAACCGATTTGGAACGTTACAAGAATAATGATAAAATACAACATTTCAAACGGCTGTAACAAAAAACTAGCCATTTTTAAGCTTTGTGCCTAAAAAAACTTGATCAGTATGTCAAGAACTATAATATAAAATTTCAGCCAATTTCACAGAGCTCTAAAAGCACGTGGTTTTGTGCGGAGTCCTTTGTAACTTTAACAAGATTTTGATGTAAATTTAGAATATTTATGAATCAGGGATGTGCACACATGATATATGTTAATATAAAAAAGGCGAATTTATTTTATGTTAAAAGTTCTAAAAGTTTAATAATTTTTTGTAATCTAATAATTTTACAGGATGTGGGAGAATTGGAATTAAAAACAGAGTGGATAACTATTCGAGGATTACTGGAGCATGGAGAGTCATTATATAATCAAACATTTTGTCTTAATATAGAAGACATTTAGAAAAAGACAAGTTAAGTGGGCACAGATAGTACAGATATAAGAAATGAAATTAATCAAATAAAAGTTCAGAAATAATTTTTAAAATTGATTCTTACTAATATATCATATCTTAATTTAATTAAATAATATGCAAATATTATATCGGCTATGTGTCTTTAATATACATATTTGATAACATTAATATTTAATATTTAAAATTCATGAGATAGTGCGTCCTCTGTGCACTATATTATGTGTGTTAAAATAAATGTTATGCATGCAAAATATTGTATTTTCCGTTATATTTCCTGTAAAAAAAAAAGAGAAAATTAATGTAAAAAAGTATATTCTAAAAGTCAATCAGTCGTTATAATTGGACAATTATAACAACAATGAGATTGTTTCTTGCAATTAAAGTACTTTTCAAGAGTGTTAATTACGGTTGATTGGGAAATATTCTATGGAAAATAAAAACTCTTCTACTGAGATCATTATTGATTTAAAATAGTAGAACCATTACTTGTACAATTTTTGTTTTTAATCAATTGATGATTTTTATTGATATTATATTTGCAATAATTTATATATATATATATATGAAATATATGTACAGAGAATTATGATATATTTCATAATCCTTTACATTAATTTTCAATTATTCGTTGATTTTTATTTCAGAAAAAAGTGATAAAAATCACGAAATAAAACACACATGTTGTATTATTGTTGTAAATCTTGCAGACTAATTTGTGAACATTTACGCCGTTGGCAGGCAGCTTGCCATCGTCTCTATATTGCAAGTCATCGGTTCAATGCACCGTAACGCGCGACCGTAAGACTAATTCACGCTTAACAACCGCGCTGCAATGTTACTCGATGTTCGACTTGAGGCGATACGGGTACCTGGTGGCGTCATTAATTAATCGCGAATGTATCGAAATATCCGAGACCGCCTCGTCGGATGTAGTTTGCGCGCCTCGAGCGCACCTGCCGCGACGAGACAGCGTCTGTCAACAGTAGAGAACTTCAAGGATTTCGGCAAGCCGAGGGGAGCGGTCGGGTGGAGAAGTGGGTGGATGTTGGTTACAGAGCCCGAGCACGCGTTTAAATATTAACAGTGTACTCAGCGGATACATTAGGAACGCCGGAACGACTTGTACACACGCTTGGAAATCACTTGGTTTTACGTACCGCCAAAACGGATGCCCTTGCGAATTGGTCGCGGTGAGATGTCAAAGACATGCCGATTAAGGGAATCGTCAATGGAAACGGGAAAATCACTCGACGAAAATACTCCGTATTAAAAATAAAGCGAATAATGGGATCCAAATTATTTTCTTGGATAATTATATTTTTTCCGATATGCATCATTTAAAAGTGGATTTTAATTAGAAAAAAATTATGAATCTATAGGTAAATACATAAATCAGAGAATATTTCATAGGAAACGATGTATTTTAATTAAATACTAGATAGAATTGCATTAAGAATATATATATATATATATATATATATATATATATATATACTTAATTTTTTACCGCGCATCATAATATTTTGCATCCTTATTCTTTTCAATTATACCACGAACGTGGACCTATCCTGCGCGTAGCATTAATAACGATATCGGGAAAGAACTCGTCAAAGAACGCTTTGCATAAGCAAAATGCATAGCTCGGGCTGAAATTAACACTGTTACGCGTAATTTAAAATGTATGCGGTGCATGTGCGATATGTCACGTATTACGGGCTTTCTTTTTCAAAGGCCGCTGCGGCAATGTATATATCCGTGCGACTGTGAAAAGCGCGCGGCGGTCATAACGTGTCATTCAAGTATCCCATAAAAAGGCTGATATAAAAAGCGGGGTGGTCTACGCAGCGCGCGGCGTGGTTTCACGATCACATCCCCGCAATGAGCTCGCGCCGGATGAGATTAAAGTCGTCGTGAACCCGCTGTATGTAACTCGGGTAGACGCGTCGTCCTTGCCAATAGCATTCACGGCTACCGTCCTCCACCCTCGAGAGCGGAAATAGGATGAAAGTGGAAAGATTAAAAGGGGCGGCGGGCTTAATGAGACAGCCGGTTGTTTCGAAGCGCGCGGCTACGGATACTCTCCGGTTCAAGTATTAATGAAATCGATACCGATGCCGGATAATGATCAGCTAACGATTTCAACGGCGGCGTCTGAAAAATGCGTGCCCCGCCGCTTTTGTTATAAACGCGAATAAAAGCGCGAGCACGTTAATTGCTCGATGACGAAGCGCGATACAGTCTCCTCCCCCCTCCCGGTGTAGTAACCGATGAACGAGTTCGAGAATTTTGTCGTGGGATGGGCCTCTACCTATCACACATTTAATGATAAATGTGCGTTTATAGAATATTGCGAATATAAGAAGATAAATTAATGAATTCGGTAAGAATAGAAATATCTTTGATATCAATGACAAAAGCCTGGAATTAAGAGATAAAAAAGAGATATTAAAATTATAAGTATAATGGGATCTATAATTATAATGGGATTCTATACTTATCGCACTACTTTGTAATGTGTCTTGATAACAAAAATTGTAACTTTATTTTATTTCTTCCAAACAATTATTTTATCTTCCAATAGCTCGCAATCCTTTTACTTATTGGTTGCTTTATTCCTAATCATATATATTTTATTCTCCATAAAATAGAGTAAAAGTGCCCATGCTCATTACAACAGGCGCGATTAGATGTACCCGGGCTATCAACAGTGATTTAATGACAGCAGTGTTTGTCGTTTGCTTTCGATCACGTTGAAAGGCATGCGAACCGATTTGCGAATGATGCATGTGGTCGCAAATGCCGAATTAGATCTGGAAATGAGGTCGTTGCCAATGCAACTGACGTTCTCGTTATGTGTGACGCCGACCAGCAACATTACGTCGCGCGTAATCGGATTTGCAATACTTTGTATAATATGCGGATTAGCCCAAACATTTGCAGTTGCACACGGAACTCCCACATGCTGCCACAAATTACACGCTATTCCATTACTATGCATATAATATTAATTTTAAAAAATCTCTCGCTCTCTATCTCTCTCTCTCTCTCTCCCCCTTTCTATCTATGTCTATCTTTCCGTGTTGATGCGAATAACGCGAGGGCATATCGTACCTGTCAAAATGAATCAAAATGAAAATATAACTGATTGCCATTTTTTCGTAAACGCACGCAATGCCGTGTGTATCCCATGCCTATGAATGAAACAGCATGATAATCTTTTGCATCGTCGGGTTTTCAATTTACAATCAAAATCCATTATACCGGTTGTGCAACGTTTGCCAAACGAGTGTGGAACGGGTGTGTAACAGAAAACGCTCTTGTACGGTAGAAAGAAAAGCCAGAATAAAATGCGTTCGTCGTATAGCCGAGGATATCTATCGGTACTCCGCTGACAATTATTGACTTCGAGTGGAAGAGAAGAAAGATAAAGCCAATATCATCGATGCAGTCGAATGGAGAGTCACACGGTCCAGTGAACGTTCGACGATCTGTAACTTGCGGCTGGAAAAACTAACGGTTTTAAACCGGCGCCGATAGACACCGGTCGTTGCGAGAGCGCCGGGCCAAATTATTCGAAAAATAACAAAATTGCAACAACAAAAATCCAACGACCAAACCAAAGTAAACGAGCGCTGTTTATTTTAACAATGTTTCCCCACTGCCGTCTATTTCCTGAAAAGATTGCGATTGGACTTGAAAACTTCTCTCGATGGAGGAAGACTCGAAAGTTCCACGTGCTGTAGAATCCCGAGATTTTTCGAAATTTATCGCGGGCGAAGGGCGAGATTCCGATTTGTCGGCGTGGGCGGGGGGGTAAATTTTTCGAGTGGCCCGATAGTCGACGTGCACGGACGGCTATCTTTCTATGGACGTCCAATCGAATCTGGCTAGAATCTTCCGCGCGTGAACGCGGGAAGGGACGGGAGGGTAGAAAGTGCCGATATCGTGTCCGCAACCGTGCACAGTGTCGTCATGCAGATGCAAGTAGACAGAGGGTCGAACGGCCGTTTGGCGACCCCGCCATCCCCTCGGAAACATCGGCGTCGGTCGCCCGGCTTTCGCCCGGTCCGAAAATATTCGCAAATGAACACACGTATCGCGGTTCGTACGGCTACGTAGCGGAATACGGAAGTTCGGTACGGGTTTTCCGAGAGCCCGGCCATTATCTACATCCGACCTCTCGGACGGGTTTGTCTAGCATACGTATGCGCGCGTGTACCCTACGCCTACGCGCACACACGCGTCGCCGCTCCAACATACGTGCTTGCGAAAGCGGTGCGTTGCGAGAGGGGGGGGGGGGATACGAGGATGCAAATATTAATGATCGGTCCCCAATGAACTAGGAATACATAATGCCTATTTGCATGACACCCCCGCGCCGCAGCCGCCGCCGCTTCGCCGAGCTTAGTTAATCATTCGCACGCTCTGATGTTTGCCGAATTCGCATTGCGCGTACACGCTCGTCCACAAATCACTCGGGCGATGGCTAATAAAATCGATAATTGTTTAACAATTTATAGGATATTTAAGAAGAATCGACATCGCCGATTAAGGTTTGATTAATCGGTCCGATTTCTCCACGTTCTCCACTTGTTTTCGCAATATGATCAGCTATATAGTCGAGAACGCGTTATAAGCGTTCAGGATCGGGATAATTTTAATATATTTTTTTATATTAAAATTTGTCTTTACAATGAAATGTTTGTTTCTCCAAGAGCGCGAGAGACCAAAGTGATTCGGGATTCAATTTCGTTTAGATATTTAATGGGGGTGCAGAAGCGACGATAGAAATATTTCAATAAAATATTTGACTGTTTGAATATTGCGAATATTCAAAGTTTTTGAATATTTCATTGCGAAATACGTAAAAAAATGTAAAGACTGACGGCACTGCCATCGGCGCACAACGACGGCTCTGCATTTAAAAATCTGCGGCGTGTACAGAAGCAAAGTGCATCCATAAAAAGTTGTCGGTATACTTTATATATGCGCTTTATACAACAATTATTATATAATTCAAAAGTGGCATTTTGTATTTTAAATACTTTATTTATATGCCATTCGTTCGAAGACTCGGCGACAGACATACACACATGGGACGTACGTATAGAATTTTAATTGGTCTGCCGCCATCCAATTAATTCTGTTTCAATATTTCTGCTTCAGAGCGCAACATTGCGTAATACCGGGTGCAATTATCGAGGGACTTTTCGGCATAACCCAAACGAATTCTCTGAGTCGTTACGGCAGACTCATCTGTAAATATACATTTTCACAAATATGTGAAGTATACACATATATATATATATATATATTTTTTTTTTTGCGATATATCTTTGCATCAATATCATTAGACTATAATAAAGATTTTGAATATTTTTTTGGACATCTATTTATATAGAGTTTATCATGACTTAATTATTAATGTCTCTATGGTATTATACAATATTTAGGAAAGGGAGTTTGAAAGGAGTTCTTTTATTTCCTGCAGAAATAATGGAAATTCAAGTAAATAGAAAGCAAAGTAAACACCCCTCGCGCTCTCGATTGTGAAGGTAGAAAAATCTAGTCGGAAAACGCGCGGTATATTTTCTCAACAGACTAAACGAAAAGGCACCGCGAGATCGTTGTCGTTGTCGTCGTCGTCGTCGTCGTGTCTAAAGAATTCCGTAGACGGCTACCAGGCAGCACGTGACTTTTCCACGTGTAGAGAGCGACGATCTACGATGACAATTTTCGCTTCGGTCGATGGTAACGGCGGGAAAAGGCGGAAGCCGAGACACGAAGATTACCTCGGTAGAAAGTTGCGTAAAACGAGCTTCGGTAATGGTCGACATCGCCGCTAAAGCTCGAGTGCGCGCTTTTGATGTGGTCGCCTCAATGGGACTCCACACACGTTGCCCGAGGTCCTCGTGTACCCCCTTAGGGGGTAGTGAAAGAGCGTATATATATCCCGCACGCGATGACGACGAGAAGAGGAGCTTACCTCGTCTGATTACTTTGATGCTATCCGGAAGAGTTTGTTACTACGAGCCACTCGTTTGATGTGGCTAACCATATTTGCCGTAAGATTGAGCATACGAGGTGAGAAGAAACTCGTGAACGTTACCGTATTCTCACATTCCCGTGACTTAAGATTTCCTTCGTATCTTTGATAGAGAAGGAAAGAGGAAATTGAAAACCGGTGCCCCCAAACGTTAACGCTCGTCGTCGCTAGAATTACTGCGGATGACAACAGCAACCTCGCGGTAAAAGATCATCGTACCGCACGCTTTTTTTACACATACAATAACGATGAATGCAAATAAAAGTACAGCTATCGACAGTATCGGCGAGAAGAATAGTTGCACGCGAAAAGAAATCACGAGGAAAACGCAACCGAGAGGTACGGCACGTTGCATCATCGATTTTTCAAATGTCGCGACGCTTGTACGGGATGACGTAATTATAGAATGGAGCGGTGAGGTATCCTCTCATCTCATCGTTCTCGTGCTCTCGGATTCGAACGTCGCGATAAATTCCCGCGATAAAAGCGCGCAGAAAAGCCGGACTGCCATCGACTGCCGTCGAGGTAGTTTCCCGTCGCGTGCACACACCCCAGGTGGTACGATCATAGAGAAAGAGAGAAAGGAACGGCGGTCGTAGAACGAATTTAAAAAGTACTGGCGAACTGCTGGCGCATTCGGTGCGCACGGTTTGCTTCCAAAATTTTTATTCAAATATCTATGTCAGCACATACTTATCTTCTCCGGCATCGCGCTCTCTCGCCGCGATTTTCCTGCCCGACTCTCCATCCGTGGATCCGAGCACGCACAGCAAATATTTTTTTACATTACCACGTCATTTTTTTTTTAAACCATGCGTAGAGAAATCCTGCTTTTAAATATAATTTGACTTTACGAGCGCAGAAGTGACGTTTATTAACGGGAAAGTTGCATTCATAGTTTAATAATAATTTAATGCGCACGATTTGACCGATTTCTGTCTTGCAATTATATTTATCAATCTGATATTTATCGTACGTGTATCGTGATATATCTCTCGTATGTAAATTCGCAGCGCTATTTTTTTGTGCAACGTGCATATTTAAAAAAAAAAAAAAAATGTCAAAATAATTTTAAACGTAAATCGTCTACGCTCAAAATAATACGGCATATTTTGTGCGTATTATAACATATAAATATGGCGATGAGTAATTTTAATAAAAGAAACATAGAAAGAATTATTTAATCGAGCCTTGATGAATAATTCGTCTGATAACGCGATACTGCTCCCGAGCACTGTAAAGAGATTCACCGTCACCCGACGGAACGCGGATGTTGCACATCCGCTGCGGACGTACGTGCACACGTGTCACGGGAGAGGGTGCCGCGAAGACGGCGATGTGGAAGTGAAATGCGGAGGTGGAAGCATCAGAGAAAATACGAGACGGAAATAAGGGAAATAAACGTTTGAGCGGGAAAAATCCGGGCTTCTTCGCCACGCGCGCGGTCTGTCGCGTTCATCGGTTCTGGATTATTAGGTGTCTAGAGACGATGGGGTACGCACACGTAATAAAAAGTCATAAGGCATGACAGCCGCGAATGGCATCGACCGGGACTAAACGGAAGCCAACCTGCCGAGAGGGGGGGAGGATGGGGGTCCGATGAACGCGCACAATGGCTCGTAAGCGCGACGAGAATTGTCTGACTCCCCCCCTCCCGGCAACAAAACGGCACGCCGCTACAGGTATAATAATCCGAATCGGTTGGTTACCCTCGTATACGCTCGCCGGTTGGTGAAGTGGCCACAGATGGTTAAATGTTACGTCCGATACATCGGCGCGTTTACAGGCCAAATGATTCACGCTTTCGGAAGGATCGGCGAGCTTAATTAAGCGGAACCACTTGCATTCGGCGCCGCTGGGACCGACACGTGACCGCTGTGACAGCCATGTCCGTTTGCGCAGCGATTAAAATGTAAGCCGATTATTCTTTATATCGCTGTTCTCGCCTCAAGAGAAAAGTGCGCGCATCGGAGTGCACCGCAAATCGACGGATGAAGATAAAATACACACGGACACACACTTTTTGCGAGAGTGATTATTTATGTTAATGACAAACATCGAGTCGATGATGTTCTCTTCGTCATACAGTTTATATCATCGGTATATTTGTACTTATCGCATGCTTCGTTTTAATTATAATCCTCTTGCGGCGTTAAATCCGAAATGACTCGTATCTCGTGTATTTTTGGGCGAATCGAACTAACGTATCGACAGTACTAATGTGTAGTTACTCCGTGAATTGCGGGATGACGTCTGAGCAAACGAGTATCGATCAATTAAAGCACTGAGTAATGTTTGAATATTTAAATTATAATCGTACTGCGGCAAGGTCCATTTCTCGTAATGCAGATTTAATAAGAGGAAATACACGCACATATTATATCGCGATGATAAACCATTGATTCAATCGCGAGATAGACTTAAATATGAATAATAAATGCGAAATAACAACTCCGCTTATTACGCATAATATGTTTATATTATTAATAGCAATATATAATATATAATATACGGTATTAATTTATCTATTCAGCTCTTCCATTAAGTTTTTTTCTAAAAAAAAACTACCTCCTCACATTCTCATAAATATTTCAACATACATTATACAATACATTAAATATTGAAAAATATTTTAAACTTTACAAGAACAAACATTATCTGATGATATCAAATTCGCATGTCTTTGTTAATAACATTCTAGCATTTTTTTTCAAATCGATCGATTAATTAAGAGTATGGTTAAAGATTAGCAATTGAATATTATCATAAGAAATGAAGATACTGTTTTATTTTTGGTAGACTTTAATTTGTAAAACAACTATGATGATTTTATTTTTACTTTCAGATAGTTATATCAGAAAAGAAATGTATATTAAAAATATTATATTAAAAAAATAGATATAGAATATATTTTTAGATAATATTTTTCTTTGACAATAACATTAAGATATATTATATAAATATTTTCTAAATTATAAATGACTGACAAATACAAATTGACAAATTAATTTTTAGGAATACACAAATAACGAAGTTTATTTTTCACTCAATTTCAAATAGACTTCAATCAAGTGGAGGCTCAATTTGAGAGATTATATAAATGCTGCTGAAAGAGAACGCAAAATTATTAAAAATAATTCCCAGAGAATCATTTTTAGAAATTAACAATTCAATTTTCGGCCCTTTTTACTCTCGTCCTATAAACTCCCCCTATTTTTACGTGCCTCAAAAGGGCTGTCCCTTTAATAATTTAGAAACCTATTAAAGCAACATCGCACATGTACACGGGACATAATTCCACAAATGTACGAAACGGAAAGGATATCCCGTTCCCCCAACGTTTTTTCGTGCGTACGCTTAATTAGTCTTCATTAACCGCCTTTTTTGCCGGGACACGAATAAATTCGCCGTTTCGGCTTTATCGAATTAACGTGATACGATGTGTTTGTGCACACACGCGCGTATATTTTTTTTCCTCTTTTTTTTTTTTTACGCTCATCCATTTGCATGACTTCGTGTATCATTATTATTATAATCGAGGAATACTGGAGCGCGCATTTAACTGCGAACTTGTAATGAATTATGCCACGGGCATTACTGGGAAAATCATTCTCGCTGCCGATTTCATTTCGCGTGCCCGCGAACCCACGTGCGTATTTACTCTAGACTGAGTAAATCTAGACAGGTCATGGTATTATGCCAAGTGCAGCGCTCTTAGTCGGCATAAGCACAGTACCATAAATCCTTTGTTAACGGCATACCACGGTGCGGATTGTGCGCAACCTCAAACGCTGCATGAACATCTGCAATATCAAACGTAAACTAACTAATGAATACCGCCTATTAATTGCGCAATGAGTGAGTAGACTGTTATCGTTATGTCATGCGCGCCATTACGTCATGCTTTTGCAAAACCTGTGCCTTATCACATTCTCTCGACATGCGATATGCACACAGCACGTAGCTTTCAGAAGTCGTCTTTGCAGATAGTAATCTTTGCGCTTGTCTATGCGCAAACAATTTCCTCCCGGATGCGGTAATTGCTGACAGTTCTGTGTACTTTGTCACATTATCATATCGGATGACTGGAACGAATAAATCAGGAGGAGAACCCGCGTGTGTCCCGTTAACGTACGTTACGAAGGATGCCTACCCCTCTGCAACTTTTATCGATGCCCCTACAAGTGTCCTTCCCATTCTAATGTCACTGATTCGCATCACTAAACTGCGGCGATTCGTTACGCACATGTGTCCAAATCTAATGGTCGTTCTACTGTGAAAGCTACTTAATATCATGATCGATATCCTCCTAATCCGTTAAAAGCGATGCATCACGGAATGGGTTTAATGTGTGATATACGTACAAAAATTAATGGCGCAAAAGGAAATCGAGTCGAGCAGACTGAGATTTATAACAGCGTAAATCATAAAATTCGCGTAAATAATGATATCTTTCTTATCATGAGAGAGAGAGATAGAAATATCGCCTACCATACAGACTACAAATATTCAAGAGCGAATTACACTGACATTTGCGTCATCGCAATTCAGATGCTCAGCAAAATAATATCTATCTTATAAATAAAAACTGTATAAATAAAGACTTATAAATAAAGTCTGTAAACAACGCAAAAATATTTTTTTAATCTGTTCTAATGAAAAATTGTTTTAATAGAATTTTCGCCGTTTTGCTTTTTTTCACTTTAATTGCCCGATCTTTTTTTTCTAATCTGTTTTTATTTTCATCTATATACTTATCTAATTTATTAAATATACAATTTTTATATTATATATTGTCGTTATACAATAACAATTTATTTACTATTTAAATTTGTTTACTCTACCTTTCTTTGCGTCGAAACAATAAAAAAAATACGTGAGGCACGTGGAATGTACTTATCTCGAAGTAACCAGCGCAGCTGAAAATAATTCATGTCCCTCGGGCCATCTTTGCTAAAATTACCATACTAGCCAAAGTATTAAAGTTGTTAAGATATTTAAGGCTCTACGGAGATTCGTTGTGAGTAGCGAAAACATGCAAGTAGTATCATGCGTATAAAAGTTTAAGATGTCGTGCGAAGTTAATAGAAGTTATTGTTGTGCTATATGTTGTGTTATAGTAAAACGTGCTAACTAGGCGGCTGACAGTTGAAGACAAAAAGCAAACTGCTTTGAGTAAATTGTTACACACTATTAAATTATTACATATGCATTCGCACGGCAATTGCGAATCTTTTACTCTGTATATTTTCTCTAAATTATTATTTATCTGTATAGATATTATTTTCAGGTATTAAATAACCGAGTTACCAGTTATTTAATACTTAAATAACAAATAATCTAACTAAATTTTTATTAAGAAAAGTTTTTTAAATTGGTCATAAGATTTGTGGTTGGATTATGATAGCGAATGTGGGACCTTTTGCATAATAGAACAATTTAACTTCCGAGAGATAATTTTCCCCATTTGCATTTTGGATTTTTATTCGATTTATTTGTCCAATAAATTTTTAACTATTTCTATATTTCTCTGATATAAAATCATTAAAATTTCCCCAGACTTTAAACATCTTCTATATATTTTCCCTTTACGGAATAATTGCAGCACGCCTAACATTTTCCTAACATTTTCCCAAGTTTTCCCGACCGAATATCATTAGGAATGTGCTAAGAACGTGTATTGGCGAAATAACGCGAAGATAGGCAAGAGGTTTCGATCGAACGCAAAAGAAAAGAATATTTGTCTGCGATTTAACGGTCGCGCCCCTTTAAGGGTGCCGCGGAAAATACATCATCCACGCATGGTGTGTACACCGGCACTCGGCGAACCGGAAACATTTTTCAGACGCATTCCATAGGCGCCGTTATCACCTTATCTATCCCGCTATCCGCCACGTGCACACGTGTATGCACGCCTGACGAATGGGGCGCCCCGGCTTGCTGCAGTCGCGTGCAATCCGCTCGGCGTTTTAATCAATTTCCGCGCATTCGTAACGACGATATTCGCGAACTTAAATCTTGTTATACGTACGATGGAGAACAATTCGCTTCCCGCCGTTGGGAATTTCAACGACATCCGGAGCGATATTTTCCGACCACTGCGAGGACGCGTTTCGCGATCCTACCGCGAGTTTTTACCGCGACGGAAAGCCGGCTCTCTTTAGACGTCGTCGCGGATCTAACGAGTGGCCCGATTAATTGAATTTATCGGACATTGACGCAGCGTTCCAGGAAAAAAAAAAAAAAAATGCCCTCGGCACTCGTCTGCAATTCATTCGACTATCGATGATATCCTTGGCGCGAGACGTCGAATCTTTCCCCGCCATATATCAATCCATCGCAAGCTTTTATTGCTCGTAGCAATTGCAAACGAGATATAAATTTTAGCTGGCAAAGTATTAATCTGTTACTACACGTGCACACATACGCGCACGCGTATTGCGAAATGAAACGATCGAACCGTGTGAGCGTATGAAATATAATCTGTTGACGTATGAATATGTGAATGGATTTCTTTTAATTAGTTTGGAAAATTTGATTAAATAGTAATACGACTCATTAGCTTACATTTGATTTTAATAAAACACGCGATATTCCACTTGGCTCTTACACAGTTCTTACGAAGGATCAAATTTACGTGACATACGTATTTAAACTTAACTTCACATTATCTCGATTTTCTCGTATATTCTTACATAATAATTTTGAAATGCAAATTGAAGTGACATTCACACTTGGTCTGCCTGAAAATTACAACTAAAACTTGGCTTTGAGAGCCATTACCACCGTCGACTCACCACCATTCAAGGCGATTCGTCGAGATCCGCGTTTCTTATGCGGAGATTTATTAGCCCAACCGTGTGACGACAAATGCAGCAAACAGAGAAAGTCGGTTAAGCTGCCAAAATATTATTCCGCGGTATCTCCGGCACCGGTTCTCGAGTTTACGACGTCTATGTTTAAGCGGCCTCACTTATCTAAATCCCCAACCAGACTACGGCGTATGACGGCAGTGTGTTTTTACTATTCGCATTCATTTTTACTGTGCCGTGCCGGTAACGCAAACTTTACACATAGACATCGTAAACTTTGTATCGGCACGAAGAAATTCGCGGAGGAATTTTAACTTCATTTTTCTTAATCGATCAACCTGCGTTTTCATTCTGTAACGCGCGAAATCACTTTACACACAATAACTGATGATGAAATATCGTGACAGAGAATTACATTTCGGCTGAATACCAGAATATTCCGGTAATCTTACTTGGGACCCTCTTATAAAAATAAGATTAATTGCAACATTTGACACATTGAAGAATTGCGTGAGTCGGACATTGAAGCGTCAGCTCTGAGCACGCAAAAGAAGCGATCCATCAAGCAAACATAGTCGACTTTGACGGCGCCAAGAATTAAGCACCAGCCCCCTCTCCCTCCCTCTCTCCTCTAGTAACCTTTAGAACCGTCGAGTAATTCAACCATTGTCAAGTTTTTCGGCGTATCTGTCTACCTTTCTCGCGAATCAACAAAATCATCACGAGCTCTATTAAGTTTACCTAGTTGCCCTCCTTCATCATAATTGTTCACCGTGATAGAGATTCTGTCTCTAGTTCATCAACGTTATCCGTAGCGGTGAAAATCAAGATCGACCGAGGTTGAAGTTTTGTTTAATCCCAGATTGGGATTATTAACGGCACCTTTGGCGATTTCCTTTTCCCCGTCTATCCCGGGAGATGGAAGGCGATATTCATAAACTAATTTCACGCGAGCGATACGATTACGGTTTAAGTGTCTCTTTCCCTCCCTCCCCCCCCCTCCCTCCTCCCCTCTCTCTCTCTCTCTCTCTCTCTCTCGATAAGGATCTTCGCGTACATAGGTTCGATAGACTCCACACAGACAAGTTAAAGTACAGGATCAAAGTGAGTCCTGTCTGGCTCTCTTGCCGCTTTCCGTGATCGTGTAGCCGGAAAACACGGCGGATGTAACCGAGGCGACGGACGGTTCCGGCATCGCGCACGAAGGTTAATCAATTCCAGTCGCGACGGTGTTTCCGCAGACTTAATTCGTGCCCCGGGTGCAACGGGGCGCGAGGCCGCTCTCTCTCTCTCTCTCTCTCTCTCTCTCCCTCTTTCCCTTTCTCCGTCTCTCTCTCTCTCTCTCTCTCTCTAGGCTGACTTTCCCATTATTATCCGGCATATACGGAGGGTAGACGCGTACCACAAGGGAGTCTGGTGCCGCGAGGAATCTTTCAAGGATGAGACGGTAGCCCCCGTCCGCCGCACGTCTCCACGTTCCCCGTTTCCCCTCTCTTTCCTCATCCTCTCGTCGTAGCCCCCTTGTCTCTACCGCACATCCCCGCGGTTCTCCTCCGCCCTTCCGTCACGGCCCTCGTCGCAGCAACTTTGTTCTCCGGAGAAATTCCCCGAAGCGCTATCTACATATTTGATGTCGCCTCCTCGTCCACTCCGCTAATGCTTCTCGTTAGAAACTTACCGCTTACCTGCGTCCCGCGCTGCTCATTCGCCCTTTGCTTTCCTCCGCCCTCTTACGTTCTCTCGTCTCCCGCCGCCACCATCCGGCGGCAGCTCCTTTGCGCTTCTCTCGCAACGTGACTGCGCCACACGTCTGGAGAACGGAGCTCGTGATACCGCTCGATCTGGCAAGTTAACCGTCGAAATATCGCGTCTTCGAGACCGTTGGTTAATTATTGGTCGCACGACGCAGGTGCGGATAAACGCGAGGATAGAATCGGGTAGAAATGGAGACCGGGAAAAACGCGTCGCGACGCGCCGCTTGTGAAAAAGTAAATGCGGGTCTTTTCGTTTGGGGAAGTTCGCTTCCCCTATAATATTTGATTTCGTCAATAAATAATCCGTATTTCCCGTTATTTACAACGATGTAACAAAATAAATACGCATTGATAGATTAACTGTATCGATTCTTGAAATAAAATAAATTATTAGTCGTCCAGACTAAAATATCATTTCGTGCAAATTAAAAAACTTTTTTGTCGCATAGTCAATAATTGTTATTGTACGTGATGTTTCATCTCATATATATATTAAATAAATAATATCAGATAAATATATGTACTGATAAGAGCATATTAAATATTTATATATTTTTTTTATTTATAGTAGAA
Organism: Pogonomyrmex barbatus; assembly: GCF_055798465.1. Lineage (NCBI taxonomy): Eukaryota > Metazoa > Arthropoda > Insecta > Hymenoptera > Formicidae > Pogonomyrmex > Pogonomyrmex barbatus. Next base: position 2,519,797 of record NW_028297119.1, read on the forward strand.
TTATTATTCCGTGATATTTGTTCGTCCAATTTAATTTATCTAGAAAAGTATATCTCGAAGTATATCTTTTAGAAAAGGTGAAACGATGTTCAAAACAGTGCGATAATACCTTTTAGTCTTTGACATTTCTCTCGATCGATGTTACAAAGTTCAACGCTCGCGTCATTAGTGCGCGTACTAATTGGCCGCGTTCGTCAACTAAAGAAGTAAACGAACGAACGAGAAGCACAGCGCAGAAAAGGAATGTTTTGCCGTGGTTAGGAGGGGTGGGAGGGGGGGAAGGGGGTAATCCCACTTCAGCCGCAACTCGGCTCTTCGCTAGTTAGTAACGCAGATTACCGATACATTCCGACACCCTTTACAATCAGTCTCGAACCGTGCGCAGCGCGCACCGCATTACGCGGTATTACTAACTAGGGAATGGTCTAATTCAAACTTCCTACCGAATGGCGGAATTAGTTAATATGTAAAGCAGCCGCAGCTCGCGAATCCCAGAAATTCTCTGTCGCCGTCGAGATCCACGTTTACATCTTACTTACAGTTCAAACTTTCCTGAGATCCCCCACCGCGCTCTGACATAACTCTTGCATATTACTTACGTTTCTACTAAAGAATAATAAATACACTTCCCTGACAAGTTACGAAACGGAGATTGCGCTTTAATCCTTTTGCCACCCCAGTCTCCCATTTTGATGAATGTACTTTTCTCTCATTTTATGCAAATATCGTGGAATCGCTCATTTTTGTAACAGACATCATGAAAAAAATGTTAGATCAGACTCACACATGTCACATTAAGCCAAACAATATTTTATATATTTTTCAAATGGAATAATGATAAGAGATTTATATCGTTGTTGCAATAATTAAATTGTAGGCAACGATTGATATGTTTTTATTCATTTATTTTTCGTATTTTAATATAACATGTAAACTAAAAATCTATATCAAATCGTAAAGTAATCCATTTGATAAATAAATAACACAAACGAAAATGTTGGAATAAATTAAATAAAATAAATAAACAAACAATATAACCGCCAAATATATTAGCAAATATTTGAGAATTGTCTGTAATCAATTAAGGACAATTTATAAAATGTATAAAAACTTTTCTGTAAATAATAGTCTAGATTACGAAAATACTTTTAATCTTTTTTTAATATTTTTAGATTTTCTACGTTTTCCATCTAATATATTATTTGAAATACAAGAACACATGTGCTTAATTCCTGTTCCAATTATCATAAATGGTTTCTTATTATAATGAGTAATATAAAGTTAAACAATTAAATTCGGTTAATTTTAATGTACCATGACGTCTTGTGAGAAGATATCACACAAGAACAAGAATGTGTCTGGAGTTCGTTGAAATTAGTTGATCGATGAAACTAGGTTACACACTGAAAATGCCACGCGCAGGTCAAAATTAGCGTAAATTCGCACAAGCGAATGAGAAAAGTATTCGCCAGAAGGGATAGGGGGTTACAGGATAGGGGCGATGAGAGTATAGAGCTGGTTGACTGGTACCACGTGCTGAATCAAACTAAGCGTAACGCATTGGGGTGAGCATCGAGGGGGCGAAGTGTAACGAGAGTAAAGACTGTGAGACACTGGGAGGGAAAAGGGGAAGGCGATGGAACGATGGGTATAAGGTGAAAGGGACGAAAAGGGATGAGAATGGCAGATAGCGGAATCGGTGAAGTATAGGAGCTAGAAAAGGGATGCCCCTCTCAGCAGCTTCTCCCATAAGACGAAGCGAAGCTTGTGGAGGAGGAAAGGGTACAAAGGGATTTGCGCAGGCAAGGAAGATATGTAGAGAGAGAGAAAAAGAGAGAGAGAGAGAGAGAGAGAGGACGAGGGAAGAAAAGAGAAAAAAAGAGAGAAGGTGAGGGGGGAGAGAAAGGGGAGAGAAAGGGGAGAGAAAGGGGAGAGAGAGAGAGAGAGAGAGAGAGAGAGAGAGAGAGAGAGAGAGAGAGAGAGAGAGAGACATAAGGCGACAGAGAACTTCGGTATATCTCACCACGTCGTCAGCTCCTCCCGAATGGAACGGTGTCTGCGGAACGAGCGAGCGAAACCCGACACGTCAGCCGTGCCTCCACTTAACGAAATGGAATTTGTCAACGCTTGCCTCGATGTCAAATAAAATTCAAATAAGACGAGGGTCAGCCGGCGACCCGCCCGCTACTCTGCTTTTACCCGACCAATTTAAGCCGCTCGGCAGGGCACCTTTGTGTCTTAAGTTTGCGGAAAGAAAGACGAGTATCAATTGACCGAAATGTCGGATCGATTTTGAATAAGTAACGCGTAGAATAACACCCAAAGCAAAATTATGTTATGTATTCCGTGTCCAGCGTGTAGAAAAGTTACTTCACGATAATGTGTCGCTTGACGAACAATACAACAAGCGTGTCGAACGTACTTTGTATAAGCTTTCACGAGACTATGAATTCATGCTATTAAACGGTACATCGTGATGATTAGCCGTCTAGTATATAGCCTTTCCTCTTTGTAGGATAATCACTTTGGGGTGCGGCGCGCCCCGTTATTCGTTGACGGCTCCTAGCCCGCTTCCAGGAGCAGAAATTTTAATTAGCAAGTAGACATCTTAACATCGAAGCAGACGGGCGGACTATTAATTTCCTTCTCGTCGTCTATGGATGTTTAACTTTCGCTGCTCGACAAACAACCGACGTTTTCCTAGGGATTTCCATCGTTTTATTCTTCCGTGAGCTCTTCGATAAAACTAAATGAAAATGACCGTTTGACTATAAATCAGTTTTGCTCCCGTAGGCGCCAGAAATAGAACAACGTGATTATACCGTAACGGAGTTTACTTACCAAACAATTATGTTTAAATTAGGTTAAGGTTAGATAAAATTAGGTGGAATTAGGTGTAATTAGATAAGGTTATAAAGCGTTATTACCGTGATATAAGATACGATAAAAGAAGGAATTACAAGGTAGAATATTAATAACGTAATTATATGTAATTATTATCTACTTAATATTACGTAGGTATCTCTTTTTTATATTCGCATTCTTTACATAATTATGTCGAGGAAATTGCATTACTTCATCATATCTCGCTAGAGATATAAAAGCCTTATCTTTAAACGAGAGGGGCGGTTGACCCGAGTGCGTTTATGTTTAATATTCGGCGATTTCGTCCACTTCAGAGAAAATTTCATCCCTCCTTATGGGAAGATTAAAAAGGAGATAAAAAGGACGGACGGCGGCTCTTTCTATCGTAAAAAAAAATTCCACGCCGTTACGGAGATACCGTAATCATTAAGTTAAATATTCTCGGCACATTGTTAATAAAGAAACCAATATGCCCGGCGAGATTCATTAAAAATCCATCGGGAGGAATTAAGAAAGTTGGCCGTGGGGGTGACGGCGCGCGAGTAATATTTTTCGAGACGGTTTCGCGTTCTTTGTCGCCCGTTTGCGTTCCCCCGTGAAGAAGATACTAGATCGCAATATTCCACAGCATCGCCCTGAGCCCGTGGACGGTAAACGGCTCCCTTTTTGTGACGGTGAAAGAAGAAATGGAAGTAGAGCCGCGAGACGGGAGTTCCGTCGAGGCGGAGGCTTACATTCAGACCCTTGGAGTATATATATATCCCACGGCTTTGGCATCAGGGAAACTAACGAGAGGGCATTCCGAGGCCTGGCTTGAGGAAGTTTATTTTCTTAATGCCACCCACGGCATCAGTCTTCCGGTCCGCGGAATCGCGAATCCCCCGTATTCAGAGACTTCATTAGGGCGACCGCATTCGGATTCGCCATTTGACTTCAGTGTGGCGCACGATTTTCCTCTACTTTTCCTTTCAAGGTCTGAAAATAAAGTATGCAACTTCCAAGATCTCCAAATGCGGCTTATGCGCTTTTGCAAGGATCTTTTCCGTAAGTAATTTATTTCAATCATTTTTTCATTTCTCATGTAACCTACCAGCATCGATCGAATGATAAAAAAATTGCTATAAATAATGTATAAACTAATAAAAATTAATTACATTTTTGTGTATAATAATTTATGATATGCTAAGCAGAAATCCTATAAATTAATGAATGTTAAATCGTGGAAAACAAATCTTTCTTGAAGAAAGATAAAATAATATTGGTTAACAATCTTCCGCGTTACTAGAAATGAGGTTATTAGAAATGAAAGAAATGAAACGACAGACATAAAGCAAAAAAAAATGTAAGAAAAATATCAAAAGAAACTACTATCGACTAGGTAGTATTTCTAAGTAAAATATATTCATTTATGTTTTATATTTTTACAGAACATTGCGTATAATAGACAAAAATTACACTAGATCGATCAAGATCACTTGATCCTTCGTTCCAATCATTATCTACATGACATTGTGATTTCGCATTATTCCCGTTATTGTCATGACCTTTGTTAATTCGCAGCTTATCATTAACGTGAATCGCGAATGCATACGTACGCGACTATGCGCACCGATAATAAAGACAAATAGAGGCAGCCTAGGCCGTTAACCTCCTCATTTGCACCGCTTTGATCTACCCCTACTTTCCGGGCAGACAGCGGCAGCCACAGCCGACGGTTGTTCCCCTCGGCGTCGGCTCATCATCTCCCGACGATCCAATCGATTTCGAAACACCCCTTCATTTGATGCTAACTAATGTCCTCATCCCCCCCCTCTCTCTCTCTCTCTCTCTCTCTCTCTTTCGCGCGCTATACTCCGCAACGCGATACAAAACGGATCCGACGATAACCGGATTGATTTGCATAAATAATTGCGTACATATTATCAAGGACGTGCGCGCTAATCAGTACGCGCAAGGCGTAAATGCACGTATAACACGTAAACCGTAACCTGATGATTACATGATGGCTGCATAAAATTGTTTTTGAAGTGTAAACTCAGTGTGCGGCATACTTAAATTTCCGCAAATTCGCCGCGACAAACATTTGTATCTGTGAAATTTCTTGGCAAACCATATTTATTAAATTTTTATAAATAAATTCTCATATAGAAACAAAAGTTACATAATGTAATACACGATAATATTGGTGACAAATTCTTAGGTTAATTTGAAATGTCTTTTTATGATAATAACATGAGGTAGTAATTTTCAAATTGTAAATTACTAAAAAAAACAATTACTAATAAATTACTAAATAATGAATTTTTTACGAACTAAACTCTTTTAAGATAAATTGATAATTAAATTACAATACATCTTATATTACTCACTTAAATTCGTGTTTATTTTATTTTCTTTTAGTATTTTAATTTAAAATATAATTATCGTTGTATTTTAATATTGAATATTAAAAGTTGTTAAAAGTAATTACTTCTCTCGGGAACTTTAGTCTAAAGTGAAGTCGATTACAAATTAAAATTTATTGTTTTGAAATAGTTGTTATTATTAATGAATATTTTCTGTATGAATTTTCTGGAGAAAAAACGTATGTCTTGAGAGAGAAGTAATTGTTATAAAAAAAGCATTAAAAATTTCGACGTGGTCATTATCTTATGCGTCTTTTCAATATTTATATGGGATAAAAAATTAATTCACGCGAGCATAAAGTATAAAGCAACTGCCGCAAGCAATTAACATTAATGTAGAACTAACCGTTTAAAAAGTACGTGGTGAAATAAAGTAACTCCGAGCTCTTGTGAGTGGCAGCGCCATTATTATTTCTCTGCCTCTGGAAGGCACTCTCTACGGGCGTAATGCAAATAAAAAGGCGATTATCCAAATTTGCACCCTACAATTATATTATATTTCCCCCATGCAATTTCCGTTAAAGCGCATCCTTAAATATCCGACGAGAAAGGAGGGTAACTCTCGGTGGAATAACGGCATGCATCATATTTGTTGGGATTTTAGTGTTTTGATAAAAAAAATTAATTAATAAAAAAATTGAAGGCCGTGTAATGAATTCAGCCGAAATAAAATCACGGAACAGCGACGAACGAGAGAGATATAAGATACGTATTTCTGGGGAAATTTCGAAAAAAAGAAATAAAAAAAAACTAGAGATAGATAGATAGATAGATAGATAGAGAGAGAGAGAGAGAGAGAGAGAGAGAGAGAGAGAGAGAGACTCATTTATCGCTCGAACAACCGGCCGAATGCGTCGACCACTGACAATGCTGCGACTATTGACAATACGAGCTCGAATGCGAGGAGCACGAATTCACCCGGGCGGAATTGCGCGAGAGCGCACGACGATTCGTTTTAACGATCGTTAACGCGAGGAATAGAGAACGCGATGTTACACTTGACGATCGTTAGAACTTAACGAAATCTCACCGCCCCTTTCGCGAGGAACGTATGGGGGCAGTATGTTACACGGCGGGTTTTCCCCCCACACGTTTACACGCCTTCAGATCCGCACCCCGGGCCCCCAGATCGACGCGAGGGGGAGAGACGCGGCGGTAATTGCATTCTCACTTAACGCAACTGCCGCGCAGCTGCCGGTCGAATCGAGTCCTCCCCTGTTTTCCAATTTTCGCGCGAGCTATAACGGTAGCAAGCCTGACTAGCCACGTCAATCATGGGAAAGGTTCGCGGGGAGCCTCGAAATCATCGACGCGACCCCGAGAATGCATTTTCGCATTCATACGGAAATTTCTGGTATTGCATTCGAGTATCCGGGGGCAATTTCGATAATTTCGGCTGTCACGAGGGTGCGTTCCCGAAGACATTTCAAACGATGAAAATAATATTAAAGTCATTGCAGTTAAAGATTTCACATTATTATCGACAAATGCATCTATAAACAATTGAAATTGAAATTTGGCACATAGTTCGCGGTATAAGCAATTGTTCTGAATTTATATATATAAATTCAATTAAAAGAAAAATTAGACATCTAAGATCTAATCCACTATAAATCCACTATAAATAATGTCCTTTCTGATCTGTTTTTTGAAATTGAAATCATCTTGTACAGTTATTTGATATTATTATTATTAGTTTTTACAATCTATAGATTATTTGTTAAATATAAATTATTTACTAAACATATAATCAAAGAAAATTTTAAAAAAAATTGTCATTTGCTGCTTGCATCAACATTTCTCCTAATTATGTTAAACTAAAATTTTAATTAATTAAAATTTAACTAAAAGGTTATTAGGTATGTACGCATAGATTTAACAAAGATTTAATTAAGTTGTTTTTGATAAACCTAAGATAGACTTAACTTAAATATTTGCTCATCAAACTATTATCATAATTACCAAGTTGATCGAAATTTTAGAAACATATTTTAAAATATGCAATCAGATTTTATCTGTAAAACTTTATTTTTGTAACTAAATTAATTATTTTTATGCTGAGAAAGTTGATATTTTTTAGCGTGCTCTAGTTTCGCTTCACTTCCTGAGAGTTTAGAAAGTTTTTTATTTTTTTTATTTTAATCTACTTAAAAATTAAAAATTCGAGAGAAATTCAGATTGCATATATCTGCTATGTATTTGTGTCCGTTATTCTTTTTTCGTAAAAACAGTTGATAATAATCATCAAATCGCGCATTCAAAGTTATATATATAATTGGTGCCAAGTATTGCAATGTCCGACAATGTAAAGTTCACAAAATGCATTTTCAAGGTACTCGACGTATGATTTTTGTTATTTCGATGCGTAACATATGTCACTTGTGCAACTAGGCACATTTACATTCGTAGTGAAATAGAAATTCGGGGAATAGGAAATACCTGAAGTTCGAGAGAGAAGAGTCTACCGGGATGAAAAGCGGAAATGCCGCGGCAAACTCTGCTTGTCAGAAATTGACAAAGCGTATTCGGGCAAAGCAGACGAATCGATATCTACCGTCGAGAAAATTAATATACGCTTGTTGCAACGGCGTAGTAACGGCTGTAATGATCGTGGGCGAGCGTACAATAGGCTCTCGGTGGCCCTCGTAAATTAGTTCACCTAAAGTGCTATGCATAATTAAGCGACTGGCATAAATGACTAACGCGTTGCGATCGGACAAATTATTCGCGTATAACAAAGTCATGCGTGAATTATGTCATTACAAAATTCGCATCTTGATGTATCCACGATTGTATTTTGATGCCTCAAACGGGCGATTTTCGAATTGATATTTCCTAATTAAACTATATTATTAACTGATACTTCGCATATTCAAAAAGTAAGCGTAAATTATTTTATAATGGCAGAAATTCTCCAATATTTTTTTTCCACAATTTTATCAACTTCAATTTTTTGTTTAATGTTGTCGTTTTTATTTTTTTCAATAGAAATTAAAATTTTGAAATAAAAATTTCAGATTTATTATACAATTTATTTATAAATCAATTCTTAATTATTTATTTTTCTTATAGGTCTTCGTGTCCCCCAGGAAAAGTGCACCCCTAGTTTAGGGCCAACGACCTAAACCAGAGACGGGTCTAGGGTCAATCAGGGTAATTGTGAGGATAAAAGTGTCGCAAGAATATTTTCCAATGACAAAACTAATAATATTTATCAAAGCATTAGAAGCGATTACCGCTTACTAAATAGATAGGTAAAATCGTTAAGTTAACAGTAATCAATTGAGTAATAGTAATTAATTGAATCATTTCAAAGGATAGCGTCGCATTTTTATCCCAATAATAAAATTATTCTGATAGATTCCATATCAAAACTGATAAAATTCTCATACAATTCTCCAATCGGTAAAAAATTCGCAGAATTAATTCGTTCGTAAAAATATCCGTCAATCTTTAGAAAATTATATAAAGAGTATTATAGGGGAACGAACCCCTTTTAATATTTCCTCATTTAATCATAGCATTAAGCTCTTTCCTGCTGAACTCTCAAAAATTATTAGTTTCTGACGCCATAAGTCTACTATTCACTCTTTGGATTTCAAGAAGTGTTTCAACCAATTCTTTATTATTACTTTATTATTATATTCTTTTTTTTTCATACGAGCTAAAGAAATAACAAATTTTTTATAAATTATAGTCATAAAATCTTATGATTATAAATATTTCAATAATAATAATATATAATAATATAATAATATATTTCAATAATGTTCTATTTTAACATATACATTGCGTAATTAAATAATAAATAGGATCGACTGTATAAAATTACCGCATCAAAAAGTGTTGTAACGAAAAAGCTAAAGGGGATCGTTTTCCATTTAATGGGCAGGATCACGAAGTAAGGGGTGAAAAGAATCGTGTACGCCTCTCGAAAGCCTGAAATGCAAATGTGCGAATCCATGGTAAAACAACGATTTTTTTTTTTTCCTCTTTTTCCGCCCTGCCCGTCGTCCAATGTGGCCCTTCAACATCGCGCTCGCAAAATTATTAACAGTCCGGCGAGCGAAACGTAAAAAGCGACGTTAAGACTGCCATTTAATTATCCCGAGCAGGCACACAAAGAGCAGGCACACATGTTTGCGAGCTCGTGTAAAACACAGAGCCGTCTACGCACCGCGTATTTACGCTCTATTTGCAGGCGGGCGAGAGAAGGATCTGGTGGAAATGGCGTGGCGTATCAAACCACCGCCGCCGCCGCCGCCGCCGCCACCACCGTCCACCAGTAGGAGATTCATTTCATTTGAAGGTCCGTTACCGGGTGAGGAGATACGTAGGGACAACCCGCGATAAATCCCGTAATCCACCGTGTCGCGTTAGGAATACAGATCTCTTGGCGGCGGACGGCGACGAGGATCGTGGCGCTATGCGGCACGATGCGAGGGAGAGCGGGACGTACGCCGGGATAACGTAACTCTGCAGGAGAAAGATTGCACTTTTTTATTAGAACGCAGGCGGGAAGCGGGGGGGAGGGGGGGAGGAGGCACACGGAAGAGGGTAAAGACCCGACGGTCTCGATCTTCCACGCAACGTAACGCGGACAAATTACACGTCCCGCGAACTCCCCGAACGCGCGTACACGCGCACCCCCGTGTGCGATGTGTGTATGTGTGTATGCGTGTGTATGCGTGTGTACGCCCGTATATAAACGTGCATCCCCTCAAACGCGACGGCAAACTTACACACACACACACACACACACACACACACACACACACACACACACACACACACACACACACACACACACACACACACACACTTCGGCATATTCCCCTTTTCCGCATGCGGCTCTTCTCCGCCACGTGTAGTAATACACTTTTATGTCGCTCTTGCGAAGGGACCGCGACCCCTATCTCGGCTCGTCAAATCCCCGTCCCTCCCCCGGGTCCGTCCCGCTGGACGATCCCACCGATTCTATACGCCTCGACCTTCGAAATCGTCGAATCGTTCCTTCGAAATCAGCGGGATATCTCCCTTCGCTCCCTCACTCCGACCCGCACGATCGACGGCTTTCTCGCGAGGATTCCTTTTCACAGTTAGGTTTGCAAAACCCAGCGCGACTGAAGAATTTACGACTGAGGGACGTTCTACCCCTGTGATCCTCGGCGTGCGAATACTTGGCCGGGCGAATAAATCGCCGAAGCTCTTTTAAATACAAAACGATCCGTTTTGGATAGTTGTGCTATTACGTAACTTTTGGCACAAAATGTAATCTCATTGCAACAATACGAATGCTTGATAACGGCGGGATTTTCTGAAGAGATTTCTCATCAAAAAACTGGGAAAATGTTTCATCCATCAAAATCTCATTTAACATTGTTTTTATTGCTTTCCTTGGAATTATAATATTAATGTAGCAAATTTAATAATTAATTATCAAGTGAAGTTGTGATAAAATTCACTTGAGTGAAAGGAGAAAAGTTAATTATCTGGCAAATGTGCAATTTTAACTCGTCAGAATTTGTCTGCTTTTTTTTTTGATGGGCAATTTTTAAATTAAAAATTCTTAAAAAGGCATGAGTAATATAGATATGATTGAGATAAAATTATTCGAAAAATATATTTATTTAAAAATATATTTATTTGTTGTTACACATAGATGAGACTGTTGTGTTTTTAATTTACGGCACTTAATAAAATGTTCACTTAACAAAATGTATTTCTCTTCCATGGAAAATGCATATAATTCGTATTCGTACCGAATTTCGAGGCGATCAAATTGAGCTCCCCACATAGATCACCCGATGGTAGAAAATCAGATACCGCTGTTCATTTATGCAAACCGCTCATTACTCGATTAGTGAAATTATCATAGCCGATACGACGGATAATGATTCAATAGGGAAAAACAGAACGTAGGTGTACGGACAGCAATTTATGTGCTCTTATTTAATATATAATAGCAAAATGACTCTATCCCTATGGAATCATCTCGCCTTTATCAAATTTGATCCTTTAGGATCGTATGGAAGAAGTGGAAAATTGTGCTGGATTGTGTAAAATAATATTTTATTTCATATTAATATTTGGTTGAGTAATTTTGAGAAAAATATATCAGCTTCATTTTTTCCATTTTCAGTAATCGTTATCAAATAAATTGAAGAGAAAAAAAATAGAAGAGCAGAGATAGAATTTAAGGAAATAAAATGTTAATATTAATGTAGCTTTGTTCTACATATATAGGAAATTTGCACATTATTTATTTACGAGAATTATTGTTAATTCGAAAACTTCCACGTCATATACTTTACATCGCGTATAAGGAGAAATCTGACCGGATTACATCAGACATCGGAATCATAAATGTTCGAATTGTCGCAGAGCATTCGCGGTTCGTAACGAAAATTTCGGGCCGACGTAAACGAGATTGCTCACGGGCAACGTTTAGTGCAGGACTTGCGATTTTAATGTACTGCAGGTAGTACGACGGTACCGGTACCGTCGCAATGACCTAATTACCGCACTCGTAACGGCGTAACAGCGGAAGACGTGAACCACATGAAAGCCGAGCGGTAACTCGGAAACTTTGTTCCCGCTGTCCTTCGACATGTTAAGGGAAACGTATCTACCTACGGAACAGATAATTAGCTTAAGCCCTTTTAATGCACCGATATCTGAAACATATATATATATATATATATATCGACAAAATAATCGAATTAAAGTGGATGACTATGTGAGCTTGCACGTACGTGCATGATTGTTATATCCTGTGTCGAGGCGAGGCGTAACGAGCCACGACTTCTGACGGTACTTATTCGGGGAAGCGACGTGTTCTTCGGCTTAGTTATTAGTCACGCCGTGTCGATGACGCAATTTCTATCGTTATCAAAGCACTTATGTGCTACCAAGGTAAATGCATCCATTACCTTGGGGCCGTCTTTGGCCGAGACGTAGAGAAGAGAGAAGCAGCCGACATTTCCGTTATGCTTGCGTGCAACACGCCGCTTTCACAAGCACTACTACACTTTTGCAATTTTGGAGCGAGGTATTATTAAAGCCACGTGAGTAAAGCGATTCGGGGGAAAAGCGCGGATCTCTTCCCCTCGCGTGTCTGCACTCGTTGTGCACGGGGGATGCAACGGGGGTATCTTGGCAGATCGCGACGGCGGAAATGAAACGCGTCCCGTTTCGGCCGGAATAATTTTCAACCGTCACCGTATTAATTAGGCAGCAAGTATGTCCGGGGACCGGCGGGTTCGCGTCCGCAAAAGTGGAATTGCAATTGAATTAGTAATATCGATATCACGTTGAATAATGCATAAGGTGATATTCCCCGCTATAATGGTGGCGCGCGAGAGCAATGTACATTGCTATATAGTCCGGCTTTAGTCGGAGTGCCCGAGCGACGTCGGTTTTAAATAAAACACGTCCCTTTTTATGTTCCCTGTCCTCCCCGCACATGCTCCATGTGCACCGACCGACGTCGTTGCGTGCACCCTCTAGCTCTCTCTCCGCTTCTCTATTTTTCTCCCTCTGTCGCTTCTATAATCAAATCCGAGTCGACGTATCGCCGCGAATACGTCGGGGCAAGCACGTCGCGCGAGCCTCCACGCATCGCCCTGGATTACTTTCGGGGATTTATGTCCTTCGTCTAATGTGGGCGGTCGGTAGTGACGATGAATGTGCTTTAGATCGTCCATACGCAACCCACTGTTGCCACCGCAGAACGTAGCCAGACTTTGTAAACAGGCTTACGCACCCGAGCTTTTTATTGCGTTCGTTCGTTCGTTCGTTCGAACACCCCCTTGAACGCTGCTAACCGCTAAGCTTGATAAACGACACCCCGAGACTGCTGCGTTATTGGGGGTTTCGTAGGGTAGTTTTCTTAATATTAGCATAGTTTCTGCAGAGTCTCAATTATCGGTGCCGCTATTATGATTTCACAATTAATACAAATCACTACGATAAGAAAAAAAATTATTAAATTTAAACATTATATAGTATACGTTCTATAACACTATGCCATTTTAGCATATCAGCACATTTATTATATTTTTAAACGCTTATAGTTTTTATTTTTACAAATATTTGATATGGCTTTTTTAACAATTGTACTTGTATTACAGCAAAAGAGCTTGTTATATAAAATAGTAAAAATGAGAAAAATGATTGTAATATCGATAACACATGTTTTTTTTTTTTTAAGTACCTAACGGTATAACCTAACGTATAACAAAGTATTAATTTTTTATTAAAATTATACTCTTTGATAAAATTAATAATTAAAGAAATGTTATTGAATACTCTTTTCAAATGTTTCTCTGTTTTAATTTATCATTGATCCTATATATTTCGAAATATTATATTTTAACTTAACGAGATTATTGCACGTGTTTAATATACTTTATAAATATATAATCTATAATATTTGTAAAAATTTCGCAGAGTGGAAGAAAGAATTACAAGAGTAAATGTCAGATTAAATCAAATTAGTTGTAAGATGTAATTTTAAATTACGATCTAAGGAAATGTACGCGCTTATTAACGTGAATCACGAATAATCATGTTATTGACAAAATTATCCAATTTTACTGTCGTACTGTGATTTTCATATAATCGTGGAAATTATATCATCAATATAATTATTATATACTAAAGTTTTCCAAGAACACGTCAAAGATTTCATTTATTTAGTGTATTTATTTTTAATGTATTTATTTTAAAATAATGATCTGTTTCTTGAATAATTTAATTTAATTCAAATCATTTATATATTTAAAAAAAATCATTAAAATCATTTAATTTTATTAAAAATTAAATTTTATTTAAAAAAAAAGTCGACTATATTTTAATGTATATAAATTGATTTGCAAAGGTGATTATTTATATTGATTATATGTTGATTATTTGTATATATAAACATAAGTTTATAAATGTTTTTAATTGAAAAATTCTACTTTTAGTTAAGCTCTTTCAACGTTTAAATTTTTAACTTCCAAATCACAAATCCATATTTATGTCTAATTGAAAATTTCATCAATCATTTCAGTGATTTGATGAAAAACTAAATTTCATTTCAAGATATAAAGACTCAAGATAGACCTTATTTAATCAGAACTTATATTTGATTAAAATGGAATTAAATATGGTATCTCATATCAAAACGATTACTTTTACATCATATCATAATCACCGTAAAATTTCTATCGCGGTGCAAATTTAATTGCTAATTGGATCGAGGCAAATTCAAGAGAGATGTCAAAGCGTATTTTGTGCCTGCAGCGAAATCACGAAATTTATTTTCGTCACGATACCTTTTTGCTTATTGTAAACTATAGTAAACGAAGCAAACAAAGTAATGCCAAGCCGCTGAAAGTAATGTGCATCGCGTAATGAAAAATCACAATGTTCTTTTTCCGCTGTGGCAATAGAGTTGCGTGGTTAATTAAGCGTCGTTACCTTATCCAATTTATCGATCCGTTGATGCGGTAAAGCACCTTTCCGATGTCTACGCTAATTGCAGTAGAACAGCTACTAAATTATTTAGCTTACACGTGCTGCAACAGAGAACACCTAGCGTCTAATAGCGTCCGAGAGTGCACCCGGTGTAAAGTGAAAATAGATACTGATTGCACGCGAGAAGTCAAATGTAATCGCATGACCTATGCCTATGCACAATGAGCTATGCGATTTATGGGATTTGCTTGCACAACGAACAAAAAAACGATCTTGAAAAAATCTCAAGAAAATCAAGTGTAAAATCAAGTGTAATATGGTAGCGACTTTTCTCCAACATTTTTCTAATTATTCGTACATACTGGCAAATCAATTTAAAAATGTAACTTATAGTCACAGATTTCTTGACATATATCTATTACATTTTAAATGTAATGGATTTTCTATATATATATATATATATATATATATATATCTTTCACGTCTTCATTGTTATTAAAAATTAATAAATTTAGTTCATTAGTCAAAAAAATTAATGAAAATAAAAATCTTTGTATTACGATATTAATGATAAATGAAGTAATAGGCAACACATTAAATAAAATGATCATTATTTCATCACGTGGCTTTTTTTCTTCTATTTTTATCTCTCTTGTATCTCAAGCTGCAGAACATTCAGTCAGTACTAGCCGGAAGGTAAATAGTTAGCAAAGAAGAGAGAATCGGGCTTTTATACGCGAGCAACGAGAAGATGATTCATTTATGTTAATGAGTTATTGGAATTTTCACATGTTATATTTATATTCATACATTAGTTATCAAACTCATTTACGCAGTTGCATACAACGTGCTATTACGTCAAGACTAACTGCGGTTATGCTTATTTATGCTCTTATTAATTTTTTTTCTTGTTACTTAGAATTCTCGGTAAAAATAGTATTTTTATATCAAGAGGAATTCAGATTTATAAGTGCTTCTCGATTGCAACTGACGCTCATAGCAGCATAAAGACTTCACTTCTTTCATCTAAATTTCCTAAATATAATTAGACATAATCCGCTGGCAAACCCGACTCGAAAGGAAGAAAAACTTACGTGCCGCGATAACATATTTATAAATATTCACAGAGAACACGGAGAAAATATCCGCGTTTCCCGCGGCATCTATCTAAGGCTCGAAATTAACTTCTTTCAACTTGGCTTCCCTCCTAGACAAATGGCACCGAGGAAATCGAACAGGCGTACCTAATACCGTACCAGGCCGCTCTCTCTCAACAGACACGACGGGACTTGTCTAATGGAAACCGAGAACGCCTTAAATCCCCGCTTTGACTAATTTATTTGTTGGCCCGTTCGGTGAATCGGCGGCGGTGGCGGTGGCTGCGGCGGGCGGTCAAGACGCCACCACCGTCGCGCCGTCGCTCGCTCGGAAAGCCCGAGTAATTCCAGAGACGAGGCCGCGGAGCCACCCCCGTCGGGACCGTTTACCCCGGAGGTCACGGAAAAATCGATGATCCATTACCGCGGTTACGATTGGTCCCCCGCGAGCCGGTACGCCAATCATTTCGCCCGGCACCGTCATATCCATCCCACATCCATCCTGACAGTAGCTGATTTACTCCGGCATACCCCAGAGAGCAACGTTGAGAGCGCCGTGTTCCCTTAGTGCGCGCGCTCAACCGGAATTCTTCCTCTCTCTCTCTCTCTCTCTCTCTCTGTGCGCGGATTGCAACTGCGCGATATAATCGCACAATCGCTCGGCCAGGATCCGCCGGGAGATCATGTCGCGGCAACGTGATCGAGCGCGCCGCCGACGATGAACCACCGTTGCGGAATAATTATCGCTGGGCACATGCAAAATTCTCGATCGTTATGTCAGAATGGAGAATTGCAAATGCCTCGTGTTGCAAACCGTCGTAATTCTTTTATTATTTACAACGACGTTCTTCTTTCGACTTTCTTGAAATCTTTATAGTCTGGAAAAGTCTCACCAGGATCACTTTCCTTTTCCCCTCCTCTCTCTCTCTCTCTCTCTCTCTCTCTCTCTCTCTCTCTCTCTCTCTCTCTCTCTCTCTCTCTCTCTCTCTCTCTCTCTCTCTCTTCTTCTTTTTATTTCGATACGCAACTCTTCTGCATCAAACTCCCACTTTTATTCGGAAAGCCAATTAACTCCTCTATCGTAACGTTTCTTCTTATTAATGAGATATTTTTATGATTTTTACTCTCGCGAGATTCATTCGAGCATCGTTAACGGTATTATGTAGAGGTAAAATGCAAGGAATTATTGATATATTAGCCTTTTGATAGATCCCAATTTCGGTCAGTCGTGATAGGAAAAGAGATTGATCGTGCTACTTGCGTCATTTCATTCAGGGGACGATAATCAATATGCATACAGCGACAGGACATTACCGTCGATTTTGAATAAAAATGCATCGATAGCTTTGTATAGTACGTGTGCAGTGACAGCTTCGATTTCAACCCGACAGTTCTAATCCACTCCGGAAGCCCCGGTGATTCGGTCGATACGTAGGTAGATGCATTCGCTCGATCGGAATTCTTTTACGGCCCAGTTTGCATTTCACAATCTATTCCGAGTGAGGCATGGCTACGAAGGCATTTTTATCCAAGTGTCCTTCGGACAGTGCGCGCTGTCATTTATAATCTTGCATTACCAATCGAAGAAAGAATGGACAGTTGTTTTATCTACGTAGCATTTTTTTAAAACAACATGTTGCTCACATTGTCGAGTATTCTTTCTCATTTCCATTTATAATCACAAGTCTTTTTACGATATCTCAAATAATTATGTAACAGTAACAATTCAAACATCAGAGCTTTTTTCTTATTATTAAAGTAAATATTATTTAAATAAATATCAATTAAATATCAGTATATTAAATACACTTTTGCAACAGATTAACAAACAGATTAAAAAGATTAAACGATAAAAAATTAATTCTCGCATTTTATTAATATTCCTTTTGTAATCATTGAATATCTTGGTATATTATACGTATATATTATTCGTGATTACGAATGTCTGTCACCGTGTATTTTAATAATTCATGAGTTAATAATATTTAAATTTATTAAAAGGTATTAATAAATCTTTGGAATTATTTTAATTAAAAATTATATATAATTTTTATTAATTATGTATATAATTTTAATTATTTTTATAAAATTCTTCTTTAAAAGATAAAATCTTAATTAGATATTAATTTTTCCTATTACAAAAAATTATATTAACTTTTTTAATCACGTGAAATCAATAATCAATTATATTTTATAAAATTGTTAATTGAATATGACATTAAATATTTATGTTATATTATATTATTTATTTATGTTAATGTAATTTATTTATGTTGTGTTATTATTTATGTTATATATTTATGTTCATTAAATATAAGAAAAATTTGGTGATATCCACGTCCTACTAAAATCTCACTCTCTTATTTTAATGGAATATAATATATAATATATATTGCGTGGCAATATATTAGTTCAGTTCTTTTTGTTAATACGATAGAATTCTTACGTAATATCGGTTCAATCGTTCGCACTCGCAGTGCGTAGCATGTGTTTGACAGGTGACGGCGCAATTGTTTGTCGTTAAAGGTTCGGCGAAAAAAATTCGATGCCGTTACCATTAAACGCGGCTACCCGCCGAACAAAAATTGCGCTTTTCCACCAGCTGGTCGCCTGATATTAACAACGTAACAATGCGCACTCGTGAGACCCCTCTCGAAAAAAAGTGGACCGCGATGCGAACTATAAAATTGTTTCCATTTCGATTGCGCGTGTTAACGCACGCGGTATGCATTTATCCTTTGCTTCGCTAAGTGCAGGATTATTCGCGGTATAGTAGGATGGTAAGAAAATTAAAATAACAATGAGATGTGTAATCTAAAATCTCGTCTGTCTCGCATGTTTCTGAGAGAAGAGTCATCGGTTCTCAATTTGCCGCCATCGAAACAGGCATTGATTACACTTACGTTCATAAATTAAGAGCGATTATCTCGGTCAAATGCAAATGCTTGATAATGCAAACGATGAAAATGCATGAAGATGCAAAGAGGACAGGAGTCTGCTAATAACGTCGTCACCAACACGGACTTTGCTGGGTTTACGCAAAACATCGCTGACTACGGTGAGTGTCCAATTATCCGATATTTTCTTTTCCTTCTTCTCGATTTTTTTTTTTTTTTAATTGTCAGTATTATTTAATCGTGACATTTTTATGGTGTGACAACACCTTTTTCGCGTAGCAAATCGTGAGAGCATCGTGTGCACTCGGTAGAGCACATGTATACGACGGATCAAAACCAGTCTGTGAGCGTGGTGTAGTTAATCTAGGATAAAGGTTGTACATAAGTGCACATGCATGATACGCTAAAGATCCATCCAACACACAGACACGCATCCCGGGATTTATAGAGCACCAGCTGAATCGAGGAGCCCCCAGGTTTCGTGTGGGTCGGCAAATCGTAAACATGGCACCGATTTCTCAAGCCAGTGGAATGCAAAGCGAACCGATCGGATCCGGTAATTATCTCGATAATTATAACGGAGTAAGCAGATGTAGCTATCTAATATCGTTGCTCGAATAAATCAGAATCCATAACATGGGAGTTGCAATATATCACATATAACTGATAATTACAATGCAGACTACGACTACGTAAAAAAATCATTAAAATTTCTAATATCCAATTATCAGGAAACTCAGTGGGAATAAATCTTCATATTTCTATGTAGACGCAGAGAAAAAAAGAGAGAAAAAAGGGTTTCTCTCCTTATTCGTTTTTCATGTTGTTTCTTAAAAAAAAATTCAAAATAGCTTTAAATCTCGAAAATTCATATTTAATATAAAAATGTCAAACTTGGGCAAAAACCAAAATCGTCTAGACACAATAATCTGAAACTATGCAAAATCTAAATCCTGAAATAAGACAGTCAAACGTAAAACTAACAATGCGGCATGTCAAAATTTCGAATAAAATTCTATTTATATGTATTTGCCTTTATATGTATTTTACCGACATTGAAAGAATGAAAATAAAATTATTATTATTATTATTATTATTGCATTGTTACAAAGAATCTATGTGTATTTTTACATTTAGGCACATCTTGCATAATTCATTCAATAAATGATTTTTTTAACAAGAACGAATTGTACACGATAAAATATATTTTTCTCACGTTCACATCATACAATATCATCCTTTGAAAATCCATAATACTTATTTAATACTTCACGACACAACTGTGTACATGTTATAAGATATGTATATATCACCTCGAGAATGAATATTAACTCTTTTTCTGTTGGTAAAAAAATGATGACAGAAGTATTATTTATGGAGAAACTTCTGCTCAAATACTTTACACTCCATTGTTTTCACATATGTGTATAAGAAATCGCAGTAAAACAACACAGTTAAAATGCGCACATAATACAAATAATACTCATGCCTCGCGTCCAGAATAATTAAAACTAAATTACCACAACGAACTAACGACGTGTATATATATATATGAATTACGTCACGCCGGCAAATTACAGGATAAAAGTGCCGAGAGCTGTGACTAAAAATAAAGCTCACATAACGAACGGTCAAACTATGCTATGTAATATACATTGTGTTTCGCGAATGTTTTACGTTGACAGATGCGCGCGATGGCAATCCATGTGTGAGCAAATCGTCCGCGCGTCGCTATGTGAAGCAGATCTCGGCGTGGAACATACACAGGGGATGACATTTGCATTCCCCTCCCTTACCCCCCCCACCTCTCTTCGCACACCTTTACCGTATTCGTCCTACGCGCTGCGAGCTCCGCGAGACAATTGGATGGAGTGAGGCGCGATCCCGCTTTTAAGAATGATGCATTAGCAACCGCGTTGCGAGAGGCAATATGCGAGACAAAGGACATACAAATATCGTACAAATGCGTACGGGCCAGCGGAGATCTGACCTATTTTCCACTTAACACCTCGCGAATTGCACACGCGTGCACGTCGAGGAGATTTCGGAAGATTTCCGAAGATTTCGTGGGAACGCTGGGACTTTATCGGAAGATTTTATAATCCTTCCTCTTCCGCGCGCGCGCGCATGGATAAACGCGGGGGAGAGTAAGACAAATGATGACGGGTGGAGCGACGGCGGTGGTTTGCGGAGGGTAAACAGTTACGGGGAGTAATATGCCGCGCTTATTCAAATCGCCGACAGATAAAATCTGCGAGCGTGCGTCGCGCATCGTTGCGGAGAGCACGATAGGATTCTCCTCCCCTCCCCGCGTCAGTTGTGCGCCCCGTGTATTTTAAATAAATGTCGAGCCTCGTGAAGGCCACCACCCCCCCCCCCCCTTATCTCCGTATCTGACGTCAGCGGACGCATTTCAGTACCGTCGCCGTCGGTATAAGCTTTTAAAAGCTATCGCCGGTTCTCCCGATACAGGGAGAAAGAGTAAGGGAGGCGTCTTAGCGTCTTAGCGTTCCGCGCTGCTCCTTCGGCGCGGCGGCGTCGGAAGACCCGGAATTTCACGTGTCTCGTTTGACTTGCCGATATTCTCCGCTTCCCACACGGTGTCCGGAAGTTTCGTTCCCAAAGTTTCCGGGAAAATCAGAGACAGGGCGCCCGCGACTATGCCCATGGATCCGAACAGGATGAGCGGCAACGAGGGCATTATTTGTGCCTGAGTGTAAACGAGAACACATACAATTAGCAAAATGTTTGACATCAAAATCACATGACGTGCACATTTAGATGTAAAAAACGAAAAGTATATATGAATTATTCGGAAGAATAAAAATTTCTTGTGCCATTTTCATTTTTTCTTTTTTTTTTTTTTTTTTTTTTTTTCTTTTTGATCTGCGAATTATAGACGAACGTCGACCGATGTGCAGATCTGAAGGATATTTGCGACAGCACGGCGTTATCGGGTCAATAATTCAAACGTGCGTCGAGGGAGAGCATCTGTTTATCGCAATGCACGTCTGTTGACTCACCAGAAGAGGCGTCTGCGGCGATAAGATCGACCCGACGCGGCCGGTCATGCTGCAAATTCCAAGCAGGGAATGCCTGAGCGTCGTCGGAAACAGCTCCACCGTGTAAATGTAGACGGTGGCAAATGCCATGGTGATACACAGCTTCCCGGCCATGTATAAAAGTAAAGGCCCGTAACTCCAGGCTCCTGAAACACAGAGCGCGGCGATATATCACGAGGATCGCGGCATTGCGGCCCATTATAACCGACATAATTACGTGAACAACACGGTCGCGACTAAGCCGAACGACGCCGGCACGTAACGTTGTTTCAACGCGCTTTTTGCCCTCGGATCCGGATTACGCGCGTAATGTTCAACGCGGCGTATCACATATTTGCAGCTTATATTATATTTTCGCGCGATTGTAACTCGTAGCCGCGGTCACGCTCGCGATTAAACCTGGCGATTTTAACGAGAATACGGAATGTAAAATACGGAAGTCGTAACGCAAGCAGAAGCAGGATACAACAATTTCGCAGTTCTCATTAAACCATAGTTCCAAACGCGCATTTTTTATTTCTTGCCAAGAAAATAAATTTAGAAAAAAGATAAACACAAGAAGTAAAAAATGATAAAAATATCAATAAAGTTCTTGGTATCAAATCTAATACTCATATTTATATATTCATTTATAATAATTCAGAAATATCACAAGTGCACGAAAGAAATAATGAAATGTAAAAAGAACCCTTCTTTATTTTTTCAAATTATGTCTGTTCTCTTTTGCTCAAAAGGGAATGAAATGGACACTTAATTAGCCCGTTGATGAAAGAAATACACGACATAACGAGGTGCACACCGCCGGCATTAATGTTCCAAAAAAAAAAATATTCCCGAAATTCTTTTCACATAATATTTCTCTAGCGTAAATTCGATTCAACGGCTTTTCATAAGCGACCCACGAAACGAGGATCCAACCCTGTCTGAGAAACCCCCCCCTTTTTTTTTTATCTCTTTACCTGCCGGTACGAACTGGATGGCGAGACAGAACGCTCCGCTCAGCAGGAACGCGCCGGAGAGCGTTGGTTTACGGCCAATGTGATCGGTCAGCACCCAGGCGAGGCAATACGCCGGTATCTCGACCACCGCGACGAGCATGAAATTGATGTACTTATCCCCGGCGAACGCCACGGAATTCAACGACAGTCCGTAATAAACGAACGTGTTCGTGAGCCAGCAGAACGAGCAGACCAGCAGCCGAATGAGTATCACTGAGCTATGTAGAACTTGGACAATCGGTTTCCTTTCATCTGCTATCACCAGATCGCTTTTCTAAAGAAAAAAAAATGATATATCGGTCCCATACTCGCGCGGATCATACGCAAATCACTATCTTATACCAACTAATCTTTTATTGACAATACAATTATCTCAAATTACTAATTTTCGAGCAATATTATTATATCATATTATAATATTATAATGTTATAAATATTATTATTTTATATTATTTTTTTAGATAACAGTAGTATTTGCAGATGAGACATTTTTAATGTCATAATTCGATGTACACTTATGAAAGAAAAAGAGATAAAAAAAACATACGTTTTCAGGCTTAGCTACATTTAATTCTTTAAACACATTGATAGCTTCGTCCGTTACTGGCAGACCATTCATTCGTGCCATTTTACGGTAAATTTTCTCCACTTCCTCGTGTTTACCCTTCGACAGCAGCCACCTTGAAATTAGCATCGCGCGTACAATCATATCGCAGATAAGATAAAAGAGTATAAAGAATTCTATCTATATTGCATATAAAAGTTGTTTTAAAAATTCCATTCATTCGTTTGCCGTAAAATATTGCGCTAAAATAATAAATAATTCTAACTCTAATCTCTCGATCTCTTAATGCGATTAATTATATATATTATATTCTACTGGATTCACGATAGATAGCCAAAGGGAAATCGATTGCGCACGTAATCCAATATATTGCAGATAATGTTCGTCGATTTCAAGCCTTGCTAATCGATAAAAAATTATGTCCCCACTGATACGCGAGTACTCATTAAGATTAAAAGGGTTTACCTAATCGATTCCGGAATGACTAGAGGCAAGAGAATGGCTAGCAGTCCCGGCCCGTACACCACCCTAAGAAGCGTTCGCCAAGATCTTAGCCAGCTCGCGATCAATCCCAACAAGATCTCACCTATGGCGAACATGCAGCACATAATGGTGCTCCCGAAGATTCTGTTTTTCACTCCCGCCGTCTCCATCCCTGAGAGCAAACAAGTATATAACTTATTATTAAACGTAATCACGCGTAAGTTACGCCAGGAAGAGAGAGAGACGAAGTGCTAAATAAATTTTGTACGATACACACATTCTTACGTAATGTGCAATTTATAAATAATTATTAATTACTATCTATATCTAAAATTAAATTAAATACTATCTTTATCTATAGTTATTAATTGTAGATAATTATTAATTACCGAAGGCAAGCGTAGGAGAATGTACGTGCATTCACGCGATATCGCAAACAACGCGATGTGTGTGATTTGAAGACAACGCGGTATATGGAATCGTTTTCCAAAATAACGCCGAACCTCTTGAAATCGTCTATTTTTATTTATCGATCGATAAATTTAACATTTGAACATTTTGAAGAAACGTCAACGATAGATATCACCGATAAATATCAATCACTGATTCAGAAAAAGAGCGTTTCACCGCGATTTTCTGAGCTGTTCCACGTATATTGTGCGAGACGGAACATCTCTTTTCCTTTTATTTTGCTTTCCATAAATATAATCGTGAGAAATTTCGAACGAAAGCTTATTGTATTCTTGATGCAGCTTATTATTAGTTTTACATTTCCCGGGAATATTTTGTCACAGAATATTTTTATAGGAATCTAGATGCGAGCATAAAACTGAAACTACAATTTTAATAAACATTAAATAAACACGTAATAAATCCTGAATAAATAACTCGAAAATATCTGCGTTACGTGTGTCGCGCGTTTACATTTCAAACGCGAGTAAAGAGAATTTGCTTCGCCACCCGCAAATATCCATGATAGAGCAGGTATGACATAACCGCTTACGGATGTCGCATATTTTTTTGTTCCCCTGAATTATTGTTCCGTTATTAACGCACCTAAAATAAATCCCGCGCTGTAAATTCCGGCCGCCATGGTGGCATCGAGGAATTCGAATGCGAGAAACATCCAATAATTCACCGAGAAGGAATGTATCAAACCGCTAATTCCAGACAGAAACGTCGCCAGCGTCAAAAAGGTTCGTCTCCCGTATCTGGAAATAAAAGAATAAACGCGGATGTGTACCTCCCGTTGTCCTCCGGCAAAGCGCATTTCTGCCGTGCCGCAGAAATTCCTTGCGATATCACGCGATACGCTCTCTTATTGAGAATCCATGAAATCGACAAACTGCAAAAACATTATTAAAAACCATCCAGACCATTACGTAAGGCTACACGTATTCTCTTAACTGAGAATTTAATCTCGTAACCGATCGCGATTTATCGCATTAACCCTGGTTCATAGAGAAACGTTGGATAAGAAAAACATTCCGCGAACATGCAGCTGATTATTCACATCTCAGCATGTCTAACGCGACAAAGAAAAAAAATGTAAAAATAATTATAATATATTTTTAGCACCACTAGTGGAGTTATTATTAAAAAGCAAAATAACACGGTTTGAATTTATGTATCCTTACGTCATCCTTTACAAATTACATCGTTATATAACCGTAATTAAATACAAATACAATTTTAAATTTTATTACGTAATGACATTTATTAAATTACTGTCACAACGATGAAACGAAATTTAGAATTATATTTTTCTCCTACGGGAATATATATATATATATATACGAAAATATATGAAAATGCGCTGACGTCGCTACCCGCAACGAACATCATAAAATATTTTTAAAATTAATTAATTAATGTCCCGAGGACTGAGTTAATCTCTTACCTGTCGGATATATATCCGGCAAATATTAAGCCGACGAATTGACCGGTGTTTTGTATCGTGCCCACTAACGTGAGCTTCCATCGGTTAGCGTCGCAAGCGAAGCCCCACTGCATTGTGATAAACAGAGAGGAAAGAAAACGGAAATAAATCTGCTGCTAATCTCGACGGGTAGAAAATACGTGCTGATTACTGGCGGGCCACATTACCTCGTTGAGTATCGTACGCTCGTCCGGATCATAAATCCAAGAGTCGCAATCGTGAGTGTTGTTGGTGAACGACGCTTCCGAACATGTGCCCGAAACATCATCTCGCACCGTGTAACGCGTACAACCGGAAATGACCCCGTCGATTTTCGGCGCGGAAGCGTTGATCCACGGCGGAGCGAACGTCGTGTTTCCCGAATGCTCGCATTCCGGCACTAAACATCTGCGTTTAAACAGTTGCTTTTTTTTTTCCTTCCTTAAATCTCTCACGGCTTGAGATTCGACGCCGCAAAAAACAAAATGTCTCGCAATTATGTTTAATTGTTAAATTGTTTAAATATTTAGACTGCGTGTGTACAGACGAAAGTTTAAATAATTAACGACGATACACATATCCGTACCTGTATTTAACTTCGCCCGCGGTAAATACGTAGGAAAGTGTAAATCCTGCCGTTAGCAGCAATGGTATACTACTAAATGTGAACGTTATTATCTGGTAAAGTCCAAATTTTTCTATATTTTTCCCCATCGAGTTTTTCGAAACTCCTAAAAAAAAATTATTAAAAATTTGGTTGCGTAATCAGTGCTTTTCGATTAAGGAATTTTACACACACACACACACACACACACACACACACACACACACACACACACACACACACACAATTTTATATATATATATATAATATATAATATATAAAATGAGATTTTTTTTATTTTATATATTTTATATACATAAAATATACAAAAATAGAAAAACATATATATATATATATATATATAATATATATAATTATATTTTATATAAAATATATAAAAAGTATATAAAATATATAAAATAGAAAAAATCTCATTACATCATTAAATTACATTATTTTAGAATATGCAATTAATCCAAAAATATATCAATTTATCATGTAAAATTATTAAAAGCTTATTCCTCCTTCGGGACAAGGTTCCGCAATCACAGTCAATTTTCATTATTCCTTATTACATATAACATAAGTAATTGCATATTCAAGTATCTAGGAAACAGTAAGTTACGTAATATTGAATAATCGGGTATCTAGAGTCCACACACAATAATGGCATAATCTCCAACATCTCTTTAACAAGCTGGCGTTCGTCGTATGTGCATGTACGTGAATACTTAGTAATTTAATACTACTGCTAAGCAGTGATACTTAAACAACGCTAACTGGAAGAATAATTCGGTTGGAAATATAAGCCCACCTTAATCGTCTCTTCAAACAGCAGGCTGTGTGCACAAGACTTCGAACAATTTGCCTGTGTTATGCAAGATAAAACCAGGCAACATTTATCACAAGCTCGCGCAAATGTCATCGAAATTTAAACAATGAAAAATAGAATATCTTAATAATATACTGATATAGATATTTAAAATAATATACCAAGCACACAGAGTGAACTCGTTTCCACTTCATCTTGATTTCTTTCTTTAATCGTTATAATTGAGAAAAGAGTAAGTATTATTTAAAATCTTTTTAGGTTCTTTTGTACGCATCTTACTACGCGCAATTTTATCGCGTGAAATTTTTCTCGGTTTACGTTATAAATTATTCTGATGAATTATTCTTCTCCTCTTTCAGAAATTGCATTTCCAGTTTACGACTATATCTATATGTAAATATAGATCATCCGTACCATTTTCGAGTCCCGACTGCAGCGGGTCAGTCTCGGCCTTCTTCGAGCAGCACAGCCGCATGCTATCGTCTTTTACGTCTCGTAAGCTGCAATCATATTCGGAATATATACCACTTGCCGGGAATCGCCGCCGTGGCAGCCGATCGAAAGTTCAACCTGGCGCTTTATGTTTCAAGTTTCCCGGGAACATCGCGAATGAAAAATGATGCCAGTCGCGCGCGTCGGACTTGGGCGGGCATTACATAAAGAAACGGGATCAGTTTGCCGCGCGGAGGCGTCTACAGAAAGCTTTTCCCCATAAAAAGTATCAGAGGAGAAGGAAGGAAGAGAGAGAGAGAGAGAGAGAGAGAGAGAGAGAGAGAGAGAGAGAGAGAGAGAGGCTGCCCTCGGAAACGACTTCTTCGCCGGAGCAGCCCGAGGTATCCCGGCGGTATATAAACAACGCATACATGTAACGACGATATTGCAGGTGCTGGGAGTTGGCGGCCCAGCTGCAAATAAAATAAAAAAGTACGGCGCATTAAAAGCAGGATTATCGGAGCTTAATAATTATTGAGGAATCGAAAAGGGAAGCGTAAACCCGCGCGCGGCGATGCAACACGGAATGATAAGACGCGAATCAGATAATCGCTTTGTGCGCGAGTCGCGTCGGTCCTCTCTCGGCTTTTCAATTTGCGGGAGCAGCGCAAACTTATTGTGTGTACAAGCGATACCGTGGACTTAACGCGAGAGCGTTATCGTGAAAAAGCATCTTTACACAAGCATAGAAAATACAATAAATCTGTTGTTACAGACTTTTACCGTTAGATAGAATTTAAATATACGTTTTAATAAGACGTGCGCAATTTCGCAAAAGGGTAATTAACCATTTTTGTTTTCTCAATTTTTTTCCTCGCAAAGCCGCATCTTTTTTTTCTCGTGCGAAATACACAATTTATTAATTAATAAGCGGAATATTGTAAAATGATTTAAAAATCCTAGGAAAAGTTCCCCAAAGACTGCGTGCTGACCTCTCGCAAGCACACGGTTAACTTCTACGTAACCGTGTAGTTATTGATTTCCCAACGGTACGGAAAACCGGAAAAATGTTTAGAAAAGAGAGAGAGAGAGAGAGAGAGAGGGAGGGAGGAGGAGGGAAGCCGAAAAGAAAATCGGAACGCCGAAACTAGATAAAGTAATCTTCCAATTGTGCCAGATCGCTGTGCACGAAACAATTGCGCAGTTTATCCCATTGCGTCACGAGATATTTATATTGTTTTAACCATGTCGAGCGGTGAAATGCGCAAAGGGAGTAACTGCCGGCGCGTATTCGGTTTTACGATACCGCCCTGATGTCGGCATTAAACGCACGCCGCTGTCTCGCGAAAGTCTTCGCGAAGTTTATCCATTCTCGCGATTTACGCGCGACAGGCATTGTCTTCGCGAAAACGAGGTTTACGAGAAACTCGACAATGTTAATAAATTAATGGAGCGTGTCTTGATATTTCGATCATTACTCGCGCGCGATGACTCGCGAGAAAGTTTCCGCGAACCAAATGGTCCAAGTTAATCTCGAGGACGTCGGAAGTTTATTCCGCCTTTAGAATTCACATCGCGACGAATGAGGCACAACAATGAACTGCTGAAACCGACACGATTTTTTTTCTCTTTATTCTCTTCTTTTAATTTCGGGGAATCTCCAGAGCGTAATAGCCGAGCGATTCCGACGAGGCCCGCTTCTTATTGCCGGACTAGACCGCACTAAAATTTCTTTCTCGTTTTTGCCAAACTTCGAGCATATAGCTATTTAATTTTAAATACAACAAAGGTGCACTAGTTCAGCTGTAAAAAATAGACTCATAAATTCTAAATATCAGGAGATGCAAATATTCGACTTGAATACGGGGCAAAGATAGTGTCTGTTCACAGATATTGATTATCTTGTTAGCAGATGATATCGACAATTATATAATTAATAAATTAATTATATAATTATACATATAATAATTATTATAAATGTTGAAATTACATATAATTTCAAATTTCAGCCTTCTTACACTAATAATCCACAGTATTTTCAAAATTAAATCCATTATAATGCGAATTAATTTTTGAAACGGAATATGCGTAATCTAAAAAAAGGAGCTGATTATAAAATTATCATTTTTATCATATTTCTCATTCTGCATTTGCAATTGAACCTACTATTCGTATTATTTTCTGAAAACATTTTACTCATTGCAAGAATATCAATAAACATAATTATTATCACAAAATTATCAAAAGATGTTTATATTTTCTTCTTAACCCTGTCTCTCGTTTCGATATTTTTAAATGTCAATTTTCTATACGCAGTCAACACAACAATTACATTAACACCGGAATTCGATGGTATTTCACGCACAAAGTACATACTTTATCTATTCTATTTCGATAACGATGATAATTATTGCTAGATTACGTCCACGTCCACGTAACTATACTTTTTTTCTTTTCTCTTTCCGCATATCGTACGTCACACTCGCGCTTCGAAAAAGGACTTACGGAGCTGACGTTTACGATTCCCGCTTTTATCGCGGCCCGGGAGCGAGAGAACGTTTTCCGCGCGCGTTATCCTTGTCCGGGCCGTATCTACATATTCTATTACCTTAAAACGGAGCTCAAGCACGACGTCCGTCACGAGCACGGGCGTTCGGCCTTCTAAACGTTGTAAAACCCGTCTCCGCGCGTGCGAGACACGAGCTGCATGGTACACTTTTTGCTCGTCTACACGGACGATCGTTGATAAGCGAATTAATGAATTGCCGCCGCTACCATTATCGCCAACGTCGTCGTCGTCGTCGCCGCCGCCGCCGCCACCGCCGCCGGACATCCGATGGACCTTACGCGCACCTGCCTGCTTCCGTCTCGCAAAGACAGCAAGTACTGTCTCTTTGAAGGTAAACGTATTCCGCAATGGTCACACGATGTTTGAACGAGTGGGGAATGGCTAAACAATCGGTGGGGGAATAACGATTCATCTTAAAGTTGTGAAGAAACGAGCGCGGGCTATTGACGGTTGTCGGCATTCGATTGAACAGGTGATCCCTACATCCGGTTGAAGGTACTTCTTCGAAGAAACATCCTTGAAGTATGCAATTATAAGCGATCTGAGCACAAAATCCGACAGCACCCACAGTATACATAATATTATCATAAATAGATAAATATATAAATATAAATATATAAATATGTAAATATATAAATATATAAATATAAAAATATTATCGTTTGAGAAAGCAATTCCGAGTACAACAATGTCAATTTTTCAAAAGATTTGTACGTGCCGAAAATTTATATTTCTGAAAATGGCGGATATTCGCTTGCTAAAGAAATATCCAAAACCATTGCTCCAATTTAATGCATATGTTTTTTTTCTCGTCCAAAGCACGATCCGAACAACATAAATTATAATGCATTAACAGTGCGTATTTCGTAAATACTGAAAGCGGTTATTACAACCGTGACTTCATCGCAGATAATCGACAATACTGTTGCACAATACTGTGGCAGCAATTTAATATGTATTTCTATATAAGCAAAATACTCTTATATTCGATAATTTGTATTGCAGTCAATTGCGACAGAAAACTTTTGATACACGCGCTGTATAATGTGTCTCGTATTCAATATCTGTAATTAACGTGAAATGAAGGTCCATTAATTTCCAAAAGATTTCCTTCATGAAGAGGGTACTTTCGACGTTACCCAGTATATTGAAAGGCTCTGAAGAAATATCATATATCTAATATCTGGTTTTAACTAGCCGGTTCCGCCTTGCGTTGCCTCTCTCGTATATATGTATGAGTTGCGATTTTACTATATCGCGTGAAAGCGAATTTAAAAAATGTCAACACAAATATAATCCGTGGCCTTTCACGATATTTGTCAATTAATTCCTGAACACTTGCCGTATCTCTTAATAACGTTATTTTGACAACTGAACGACTAACTTTACACGAGAATTTCTATGTATTTATTTCTCCTAATTTGTTAATTAAGTTAAATTGAATCTGCAGAAAACATATATCAAATACACAAAATGAACAAAATAACTTATGTGTGTTGACAACAGCTCGTATCCTATTTAGATAATGTTATTTTATCGTTATGTACATTTGATAATTGTTCTCAATTCGTCCAGCAGTGATATTTCATATGTGTGGTAGATTTTTACAAGAGATTTTGTACACAAGCGTATTCAATACACTTGAAGAGAGACACGTCCACATAACATATAAAAATATGATTTTTATTAAGATATAATCCCAGACACACACACATTTCGAAGAAAAAATATTTTTTTTCTTGCTTTTGATACGTTATCATATGTACATTTTTATTATAAATATATACTAATAATTATCTCCCGTAATTTTAATTAACTTGATGTCATATTATACAGATAACGAAAAATTACAAAAGATTAATAATTATCTATTAAATTAAATTATATACTATTTTATATATTAATGGGTTAATAAAAAGTAATAAAAAGTATAACAATAATTAAAAACATTAGCATTACATTCTCACTGGAAGTAATCGATTATTGGTCGACTATTTCAGTGATATTAGATTATTGAAAATAGTAAATAGCAAGACTGTAAATAGCAAGAGAGTATATGGTCGTTAAATTATATATAAAATGTAAAAATATTCTGCATTCCTCATTTATCGCGCACATGCATGTGTTAATAACTTTATTATGATAATATTAGTAATTAATGTAGTTATAATGAAATATAGAATTAAGATTTAATGATGTACTAAGGTACATGAATAAACTTCAATAGAGCCAAATCGAGATGGGATAACTATACATTATATATATATTATATATATATATATATATATATATATATATATATATATATATAATGTAATCGTATTGTTGTAATCGTACTGTTAAATTTTATCAATATTTAATGTGGCATTTAATTGAAATCGCAAAGATATCATTACTTTCTTATTAATAATTGTTATTTTAATTATACTGATATTTATGTCAGAGTTATTAATCTGATTTGAAGTTAAACTGTCATCGCCGGTGCGAAAATGGATTGCACATAAAATTCATACTATTATCTTATAAATAATTTCATTTGTATTTATATTTTCGTTTATATTATGTATTTCTTTTATGTTACTTTATTAAGATTCTAAAATAAAATAAAATTTTTTATGTAAAATGGTAAAGTAACTACTCATACGTGAAGCCTGTTATGAATCGAAATAAATCATATTTAATCATGGTGACTCGTGAGTCTATTTTCTAGTATTTGCAGATTCTTGTTTATTTAATAAAATAAACTTATTTAATAAAATAAAATGACAAAATAGTTGTACGTGATATTGGGTAAAAGTGATCGACTAAAAGTGATCCGATACGTTGATTATCCGGTGACAAACAAGATGACATTTTGCTGATGGACTCATCTCATATTGTACCGCACTTTGCGAAAACGCTGTTGCGGAAATATTACTGTGACACATACTTAAAAACAAGAAAAAATTAAAAAGACTTTATTATGTAAGGGACATGCTTAAGAAGGATTTATGAGCAGCGCTGAAAAGACCATTTCTTTACAAGATACCTACTTTAGTCTGCATGATTCTCTTTTCTCTTCGAGGCGATAAGATTAATCCTTATCGCAGACAAGTTTTACCAATCCATTTAATTATATATCAAATGATATCATTGATTAATGATCTTGTCATTATGATAACGTGTTATACAACAAAAATTAGCCGCGAATTTTGAAATAATAAAAAAAAAACGTGAATGAAGCTAGATTACGTAAACTATTCGTCATTTAAATTATTTCATACATCATGCTTGAATATATGAAGAAAGTATATATTGAAAAGATAATTGAGGCATTACTTACAATCGGGTATTTTCAACGACATTTTAATCTTTTTCATTTTTAAATTTATTCAATAAATTCTACACAACATTGTTGGTCTTTGTAAAAATTTCTTGTGAGAATTTTAATTAATATTATCGAATTAGTAATAGAGAAACATATATAGCTTTCAATTGTTATATTTCAAAAACCGCAAATAAACGACGCGTACTTGCCAAGAAGATCCAAAATGTTTTCTTGAATTTATTTAATAAAATAAAAAATTAAAAAGATTAACAGAAAATTCTACTTCCGACCGTACAATGTCTGAATTATCTATTTTCTGAGGAACAATGGAATTCATCCACAATTATGAACATTCTTTTCAACAATATTGCAATGCGCATGTCGGCAATGAAAACACCACGAGAGCAGAATAAAATAAAACTTTATGACCTCAGTCTTGTACGAATCGATATTAGCATTTATCATGCGAAACTTGATGGTTATCGAACCTTGGTCGCTATGGATGTACGTATCGTGGCAATGAACTGCGAAGGAAACGTGTACGTGACGGACTTAATGAAAAGACGAAAACAATGTTCGAATGCTAAACGCGAAAATACCACGTACTTGTACCACCGCAAGAAGAAATAATAAATAATTTAGCATTGGCTCAAATTTTATACATTTCATGAAATTCAGTTTCTCTCCTTCGACAAAAGTTTCGAAAGAGATCGTGTGTTGTGAATTTTTTATTTCCAAACCTTCACAAATATTTCTCAACTACTGTAAATTAGATGAAATAATCGACTTGAAGTCATATAAAAAAATTAAGTCCGTGTTGTCTGTCTTATTTATTATTTGTTAAGTTTTATTTTGAAAAATAGTTAATTTTTAATTATTTTTAATGCAAGAGATATTAATAATATTTCGATATTCTTGTTGAAAGAATAGAAATATACAAAATTTCTTAAAAATTTCCAAGGAAAGAAGATTTTATACATCAATATCTCACGCTTGTACATACACACGTATAATACTACACCAATACATGCAATTGTTGACCAAGCATCATCTTAACGGCTTCACAACTCAGTTCTGAACTTGGTTCAGTATGTACTTACTCTTCGCGCTTGAATATTTAACTCGCATTTAATGCAAAACTAACATACATCAACGTTGATAACTGTATATAACGAGTATGAATATATTGATAAGAAATAAGATTATTAATAGCTTCATACGCACAAGGAAGTGAATTTTAAATTTATGATCGTCGTCTCTTTATATTATAATAATGCAATGTTATAAGCGTGCTTAACGAAGAATATTCTTTATATATGGCAAAATTAATTTGATATTTTTAACTTTGTAAAATTACGCCAGAAAAACGACGTAATAATTGGCGCGCAATTGGTCGATATAATAATATGTTTATCGTTTATGTTTCGGCACACACAGTTCGATGGCCCCCTTTGATATTTTTACTCAGCAACACTCTGTTTCGCATCTGTTCATATCATCACATAAAGTTACAATCCCGTTAAATATGTTAAATTTAGAAATCGAAGTAATCTTCTCCGCCTAATATTACTTTGAAAATTATATATATTTGAATTTAATGTAATATATGTTTATTTCTATTAATGAAGATTAAATCTCGGTTTAACCTTTTATTTCTCTTTTAAGTTCTAGAAATTAGGAAAAAATAAAAAGTAAATTAAATCGTAATTAAAATAATTCTGTATTGATGCTAGAATGGATAATAAACAAATTATTAAATCGCATAATCTAAATATTTTACATCTTATAAATTGTTTACAAAATAACATTCAAGACTCCAGAATTATAAAATATAAAGATAAAAAAATAAAATTAATATGTATTTGATAAGCTTCTTCGCTTTTCAAACTGAAACATTTTACTTGATTACAATAATAAAATTATGATTTTGATAGAAATACCGAGGGAGATATCACGCTTATCATTTTTATAAAAGCAATTAGTTTATCAAATCAGGAAAAAAATCAAAGCTCAATCAGGTTCAATTTTTAAAAGTAAGAAATAGCAACAGTTCCGCAAAAACGTAAGAAGGTTAACCGAATATCTAAATTGTATTATTAAATAAATTAAATAAAAAAGATCTCTATTTTATAGAGAAATTTTATAAAGAGCTTAAATTTTATATATTTTTTATTCTAATTAAACACATCTCTGGAAAAAAGAAATAATCTTGGACAAATCCCAAGTCCAACGAGCGGCCGAATGAAAGCTCATTTTAATGAGAGCTCACACAGAGGCACAAAGGTTCGAACGGCTTCCACGGAGAATACTCACCTTCCAAAGCCCATGGTGGCGCCGTATCGCGACATGGACACTCGATCGCAATCTCTCACCGCTTCGCGTACAAAAAACGAGAGAAAAACTCACAGAGAAGAATCCGCGTGCGCGCGCGCTCGCGGAAGAGAGAGAGAGAGAGAGAGAGAGAGAGAGAGAGAGAGAGAGACGAGGCCGCCGCTTCGTTGTCACTTTGTTCTACATCCGCGTGTCGCAAGCGCTCAAATACTCGGAAACTTCTCGCCAGCCGTGCTTAATCACATGACGGGCAGAAGAGCCCGTGGCCGCAGGGGTGAGCAGAAGTAGGAGGCGACGGATGATGTAGGCGGCGTACGACGACGTCGAGAGAGTCGAGGCGCCGGGACCCGCCGTCCTCGGCAGCGGGACTCGCTTTTTCCGCCGTCTCCCTTATCTGCCTCATTGTGAAAGCTGGGTCAACAAACCGCGCTGCGCGCGAGATACAATCGTGTCTCCTCCGCGTCAAACTGGTCGCGGGCAAATGCGTATCGCGCACTTTTAGACGCTTTTTCAAAAGCGCCGCGTCTCGCAAGCGTGGCGCGTTTCTCATTCGCTTCTATTAGACGGTTGCACGCGACGACGAGGCTCCGCTGTCCGTATGGACACTTCTGAGCCATTCACCGCGCACGTGATGGATAAATTATCAGAACGTAACTTGAACTTCAGTAGATCGACGATCGACAAAGATCTGAGTCATATGACACACGTCGCTTTCTCCGCGCCAAAGCTCTGACGCGGATTCGAACAAAGCGCCGACCTAATACGTGATTCACACGACGAAACATCGAGCGATTACAGCTGTCCGACCTAATGGATCTTCGAATGTGTGTTATCGAGGAGCTTAACATACGTAAAAACACGTGCTTTAATGCGCGATTAGATATTGAAATCGAAACGGAATTTTAGATTCCGCGTTTTTGATCAGTCGAGCGAACGTCACAATGCGGAATACAATGTTATTTGCAATTCATTAATTCTCGCTACGGTTGTTTTCAGCGAGAGCCCAATTTCACGAAACAATCATAGATGCATAAAAATAATGATCTTTTTTTTGCGACCAGAATTAAACGGTTACATTTTTCATTTACATTTATACTACGTTCGTCATCCGCACCCCTATGTTTCGCCTGGAATTTTAACGTAACAGTGACGCCTACCTCTACTTTGATTAACAGTAAGATATAAAAAATTAATTCTATAAAATATAACTTTTTAATTAATCTTTCATTTAATCAATTGTCCTGCATTTTTTAACGAAACATATGGATTTTTTATTATTACGTGAGTGCGTTACGCGTGCATTGTTTCTCGCTATTTCATAAATATGAGCAATAAAATTATTGATATGAGAACAATATTATTAATAGTTAATATTGCGCATTCTTTAATAATTATGTTATACATTTATTCATACAGTACATTTTTTTCCGCATATTTGCCTCTGCGACTTATTCACGTTCAAATAGTTTAACCCCAATTTACTCAGCCAATTAAGTTAATTTACCCATCGTGCAGTATTAATATATCTACAATTAAATAGATCAATAAGTTTAATATAAAAGTATGAACATTTTCAACGCAAATTTTTTTTTGCCATAAAATAATATTTAATTTTTAATGTCCACAATGTACGTGAATGTGTATCATAAAATTATATTTTCTTTTCATAATTTATTGGATGTATTTTCTGAATTTATGGAATTTATTTTTAAATACTTTATCACTTTATCTTATCATCAGTCATTATCAAGACAAGAGACAGAGGAAAATTTAGATCATCGCGAAATCAACGTCATATATTAAGGATTAGACATCGTAACTATTTGAAAACAAATGATAAATCTTTTCGCTCCAAATTAATACATGAATCTTAACTATTATAAAAAAATGCAAAAAATAAATTCATATATAATAATTATAATTATTTAACATAGTCGATTTTATAAATGAAATGTTCTGAGATTGAGAAATGTTTTAAAATACATTAATTTGTTATTAATTGAATAATTTCTTCACAAATATATATATATATATAAAGCTACAAAAGTACATATTATTCTCTTACAATTCATAATGTAATATCAGTTCCTTTCTCTTAAATAAAGGAATGTAAAACCATAGAAATGAACCATCGAAATTACTATTTTATAATTAATTGCAATTATGTTTTAGAAATGCATCTAATTTAATATTTAAATTAATACATATATAAACATATTTAATTTAAGTATAGTTTATTTAATTATTTAAATTATATTATTATTTATAATAAATAATAAATTTATTTATAATAAATAATTTAATGTATAAATAATAAATATTTATACATATATATAAGATAAGGTACATTTTGTGTCTCAGATTTTTAACATCTTTATATCATGTACTCTTTTCCTCGTAATAGCATTCTAGAATTTAAAATTATAAAATGTACAAATAATAAAGCGCTATTGCATATTTGCATAAAATCTTTCGTGTGTCTTAAATTAACAAGACATAGATCATTAGATCAATAGATACAAGAGAATATTTAACTAACCTTAGACAATTATCTTATCGAGTAAAATAAGATAAAACAAGAAACAAGGTTAAACTATACTATTACAATAAAACTACATTCATCGAACATATAGATTGCATTCTGCGTATTTTACAAATCTCGTAAATTTTCACTCCTAATTAAACACAATTTCTAATTAATTTCTAAAATCTAGAAACGATCTCTCGTTTTACTACGAACCACGAACTTCCGAATTTTCAATCGGAAGCTATCTTGTCCATTTTGCATCCAAGTTAATTTTAATCGATTCATTCAAGCTCAAGTCACATGCCTCTGATTTAATTGTCATCATCCGCGTCGCGAACCTTTCGAACGACTCCTCGTGCTGGAATTATAAGTTATTCCTCTCCTCCCGCGCCCCCTCATGACGCCATGGACGGAAA
This sequence comes from Pogonomyrmex barbatus, assembly GCF_055798465.1. Classification (NCBI taxonomy): domain Eukaryota; kingdom Metazoa; phylum Arthropoda; class Insecta; order Hymenoptera; family Formicidae; genus Pogonomyrmex; species Pogonomyrmex barbatus. Next base: position 2,558,567 of record NW_028297119.1, read on the forward strand.
AGGGGGAGAAAGAGAAGAAAAAAAAAAGAATCCCTTCCCGTAATTTCGAACGAACTACGAACTTGCTGCGTGAAAGCGAGAGTAAATAAACATACGTGAAGGCAGTCATCAGTCGCAGTTCCGACGCTGATTGGCGCGCGGTGTTTCGCTTCGCACACCCGCACCGGCATTCGCGTTCGTCGCGAGAGCGATTTTGACAATGCGCATGTAGCATACGTGATTGCCGAGGTGTGCCCGCGCAAGGTCATGGGCAAGATAACGCGGAAGTCCACCGATCGGAAGGAGACGCCGAAGCCACGACGGAAGCGACGGAAGAGGGACGTCAACCGGATACACTCTAAGATCCTGCAGGCTAAGCGGAAGTTGGTAGGTCTCTCGCGGCCGCGTCCTCGACTTTCTTCCTGAATGATATTCTCGCTCGACGCGACGTGACGCGTCGCTCAAGGACGAACGTGAGGATATTCGAGCGCATGAGCGCGTATCCTCTCCCGAAAATTAAAAAAAAGAAGTTGAAGTAAAGTTAAAGTTATGATTTGCAAAATTCAATATTTCTCTCATTCAAGATCGAAGGAACGAGGAGATCAGATCTAAGCTTTAAAATCTAGAAAAGTAATTCATTAATAGGGAAAATCGTTCTTAATAGAATCTGATAATCCTCTTCTTTTCCTCGAAAAAAATCCTGGATTTTTCCCCATGCACGAGAATTTATATAGGACGTGATCAGAAACACTGGATATATTGCTTTATCCTTGTTTTTTCATCGAATGTTAACAAGAATAAAATGATATCTGGGTACACTCAGATGTTATTATTTCTGATCGCTAGTAGAATCTCTCTGAGTAGTGATTATCGTATGACGTTTTATAATTCTCGATCTATTGGAGATAGAAAACATGGATATTCGTGCGTTATCCACGTGGTTGCTGTTTCAAAAAGCGGCGCGTTGGTGCGTCGTAGCATGGAGGCGTCGTAGCTCTCGCGATGTTAGGTTAGTGTCAGTGTCAAGTGTTTACTGGCATTGTTTGCTGCCGGTTCTCGTGAGTGATAATCTCTCGATTTGCACAGTTCGATCGAGATCATCAATAAGCGTTAAGCTGTCGTGGAAATCCGGCCGAAAATGCTCAAGTAATAATCTTGCAAATGTAATCGGTGGAATTCCTCTTCGAAGGGGAGAGTGATATTAGAAACTAGGAGTTCTTGAATAAAAGTTTTAGATAGGCCATTGCGTGAACAATGTATAATTCGCACACATGAAATATTTTTGATGATAATTTCTTTGAGATGATTGAAATATATACTGGAATTTATTACAGGATGATGTTGGGAAGAACGACAATAAAGCTAAGCATAAGAAACAAAGCCGGAAAATTTGTGACAGGCTTCTGCCAGAACCTGTGAGTAACTTTATTTAATAGTCTAGATATTATAATGATACTATTGTTTATCACATTTAGACATATCACATGATTATTTCAGGCTGTCGGTATATATAGGAATGGTGCAAAGGGTAGAAATGTTCAGAAAGGTATATTTTGAAACTGATTTAGTTGTGATAATATAATGACGTACAAATTTAATTATCTTAATGTCTTACAGCAAAGACATCAGAAAATATATTCCATGAAGCCCGGTTGAAGGCAGATGCATTGAAACTCTTTAATGGTGACAGTCCTGAATCTAAGTAAGCACATTGATACAATAGATTTGATATGGATATCGCAAGTGGACAAGCATGACAATATATTCTATTTTACAGGAATATTGTTGATGTTTCAATACATGATAAAACTACTAAACAATCATTAAATAAGGATTATGAGAAGGATATTTTGGAATTGACACCATGTATTCTAGAGCAAAGCCCTATAATAGGAAAAAGAAGGTATATATCTATTGTTTTAGAAACTTTTTAATTATTAAAGATTAAAGATATAGATATTCTATACAAGATATATCTTTTAAACATGCACATAAAAAAAGATTTATATAAATATTTTATACATTATATATATATATATATATATATATATATATATATACATACACATTGATATTACAGTTCAATTCAGAAGCTGTGTCTTGTTAAAAAGAAAGGTGAGGAAAACATCTTTGAAAATGATGATTCTAACAAAATTAAAAAACACAATACTAATGATGAATTAAGATGTGTTCAAAGAGAAGACATATGCAAGCGAAGATTGTTTCAAAATGATAGAGAGCAATCAAAAATTTCCTCGACAGAGTAAGTATAAATTATATTTACATTATTAAGTGTAATAAAAAAGAATTTAATATAAAATGAAACTATAAAATATTTCAGAATACTTGATACAATTGATCTAACAAAAGAAAATGAATTGAATGAAGAAGAAACAAAACAGACATGTTCAAAGAATAGTAAAAATTTCCATGTTCCATTAAATCGCTACATGGAGTTCTGCAGAATAATTTCTGCCGAAAATTTTGAAGTAGACATCTTACAAGATTATCATTCAGGTATATTATGTTTAATATGTATATATATAAATATATATATAAATCATTCAAATCTGATTATTTATCTTTTGAATAATTTGATAATTTTAGATCCTGTTGAAACAACAATTAAAAGATTAAGAAATGCCTATGCTAATTCTTTTCGTCAACAACTTTTACGTGAGAAAGATAAACAAGGATTGGAAAATGTAGAACCTGCAGACTCTAGAAAATATCAAGCTTGTGTATCTTCAAATCTTTCGCAGTTGTCTCCTGTCGAATTTGAAGTTCCTAAGTGTGAAAATTCAATCACAACTCGTCTTCAACAAGGCTTATTTCGGAAGAATGATAAATTTCATCTAATACATAATACCGAATTTAAACAAAGTGATGATATAACGCATTATAATTTTACACCTAGTTCATCGCAAAATACTTCAACATACAATATAAATGATAACGTTATAAAAAATTCTGAAGATAATGATATTCGATGTGCAAAACGATCAACAAATATCGATCGAGTCACGAAACCAATGAATTTTTATTTTATGAATGAAAAAAATACCATTCAGTTTGATTCTCATAAAACTTCTAATTATAGTAATCATCCAAAAAATAAGCATCATGACAAAGATAATTTTTCTATTGACATTCCTATTTATAAAAATTTACGATATAATAATAACACGAAACGCTTAGGAACCTCGTTTATAAATGATCCTATATTATTAGACAGACATTTTTTAAAACATAGTCTCCGTGAAAAATTATCAGTTGCAAAATTATCTGTTTCCGACAATTGTGCAACAAATGATATATCTCCAAACTATAATAACAAAACAAGTAAGTGTAATATGAAGAATGTTAAACGAGTACCTACCATCTTACGTCGATATAACAATGCTGCTATTAATAAGCCTAATAATTCTGTGGTAAACAATGATTATATAGAAGATTTATATAATAAACATGAATTTAACCTTTTTGAAATTTCAAATAATAATACTGAAAAGAAATTATATAAAACTGAATTTCCAAATGTATTGAAAAATATTCCGTCATCCGATACAAGAAACATGTTGTTTGAGCAAACAAAAATATTGGAACCTCAGATTGGATCGATGAAAATAGAGGATTCACAAGAACCTGAAATCAAACAACGTGATATAAATATATGTTCCACGAAACATAATGAAAAGAAAGAATTTTGTCGACATGATGATTCTATGTACTCGCAAACTTTTAAAACTTCTTATAATACAAGTGCATACACTGAAAAATTACCTCAAAAACAAATATTACATGATACCAGAAAACCTTTCTATTTGAATAATAGTCCGATTCACTATTTACAAAGTGTAAATTTTTCTAATTCTAATGTAGAATCGGCAAAAAAGTTTCCTCAACAAAGTAACTCACATATTTGTGAAATCAACAAGCAAAAATTTTGTGGAAAAAGTACATGCGATCAGAACCACAATATTCTTTTTAAGGATGGTAATGATAAGATAATATCGACGTCAAAATTTCCTCATAATATTCAAAATGAAAGAAGATCTAGAGAATTATTCCGAGAAACGTTTGATAACACAGATATAGAATGTACCAAGCATCTAATTAGTCAGAATGCATGTCGTTGCAACGAACAACTTATTTATTCTACCAATTATCCATGTAAAGAGCAAATGCATTATCTTCATAAAAAAGTTGTAGAATCTAAAGACTTATGTGACATGAGAGGCTATAATAATAGTACAGATAATTGCGTTAATTCATCCAACACAATGCAAAACTTACCACCATCACTGAAACAGAAGAATGATGTATACATGTATTCGAAAGCGATCGACAATCAACATCATGCAGTGTTATTGCAAAATGTCACTCAACCTATAAAATACTTTGCTGCGAAAAGCGGTACAGATATCCAAAGAATACCCGTGTATATAAATGACAAAAATATTAGGATTGCGGAAAGTGTCCCGTTAGGAGTTGTAGCGGTAATGAATCCAAATACTCAAGCAAAAGCATTTTCACAAGATATTGCGACGCAAGTAATACCGTTGCAAACAGATGGTCTGCACTTTAACGATTTTGCAATACGTAAGCTAAGCGATCAACCTTTCGTAAAGCATTTAGATTCTATGAATACGATGCTAATTAACCCAAATTCGCAATCTAATACTTGGTATGTCTCAAATTTGTAATAGATAACGATCATAGATACACTATAATATATACATAAGTTGATGGTATAAAGCGCGCGGCACAATACATTGACCATATTTCTTGCAAAAAATATAGTTGTGATACGCGCGCTTTTCCATACATAAAAAGATTTATTATTAAGATAAAAGTTGTAAGTCTGCCCAGAGAGGCAAGTTATGTCTATTTACTTTATAATTTATATATTTTGTGGAAAGATAGGAAAACCTGGAAATGGGTGTTATACTTTCACAAATGTTTTGTAATAGTTGTCATCGCACATATGCATATACACGCGTATACACACACTCATACATACACGCATATATACACATATACGTACTTTTCTTTTCTTTCTACATATATGTGAAAGACAAGGACATACTTGTAGTATCCTTTTCTTAATGAATAATGAATATTTGTTTTGGTATGGAAAATGAAAGTACAAAACTGCCTGTGATAGTTGGAACATATATGTATTATTATGTTACCGTTAAGTCATAATTCTTGGACATCAAATGTTTAACATAGGAGAAATTCATTTTCGTCAATCTCACAGCAATATCGATACATATATTAGTGAATTTCTGAATAAGTGTGATAAAGGCTTGTAAATAAATGTCGCAGAACGCAAAGTGTATACGGCAGCAAGATGACTTGCTAATAAATTCCTAATATTTTCTAACTCGTTAGTTTCAGAGCGGGTTTGGTGAAGCGCAATTAATCTTCACAAGGACTTTCTTTTGCTGAAAGCACTCGCTTTGCTTTTTTTTTTTATTTTTTTTTTTATTATTATTATTCGGACATCTTTTTATTAAATTCGAAATAAATATTTAGAGATATCGATATGACAACATAGAGCGTGCACAAGGCGAGAAGGAGACGTCTCTTCGTGACGGTACGCGATACCAGAAGACCGGATCGACGTTGATCTCATTATTATTATTATTATTATTATTACGATTCGCTTTAACGCATCAACGTCGTGCGGAGTGATTTGATTAAAACGCGAGTACATTTTCTTTTACAATCTCTTAGGAAGTACTCTAGGAGGAAGTCTCTAGGTACACGTGCCCGTTTCTTGCCAAACGATACGATCGTTCGTTCCTATCGGTTCGGCGCGCGACGGTAAAGCCGCGTGTTTTTACTCTGGGAATGAAGTAAATAGGTCTCAGTCTTCAAAATTACTTTATTGTACCAAAATAAAGTCGTTAAAGAGTTAGTTACGATCTCGCGGAAATCGCTCAATATGAAATCGTAAGTTACATCATCTGTGTGTTGGTATATAGCTGATAGATGCTTATAGAACTGAAATTATATCCAAGTCGAGTACTCTCGTGCGCCATACACAGCGGCGTTAAAATGCCATAACTCTCTTACGAACTTTATTTATAACATCCTAAAAGTTCGGACACCTTAATTTGTACTTTATGTGAGGATATCTTGCTTACGATAGACCTTGCTAACCGATTTTTAGTGTAGTTAGAACCATGCCGTGTCCTCTCGGAGATTAAGTCGAGCGGCCGTATTCTCTTCTGGGAAAGAGAAAAGGAGAAAGAGAGAGAGAGGGTGGAGGGAGAGAAGAGAGAGAGAGAGAGAAAGAGAGGGGGGAGAGAAAAGGAGAAAGAGAGAGAGAGAGAGAGAGAGAGAGAGAGACGATTCATCTTAACGTTCCCCTGAGTTTGATTTCAATATGAACGTCTCTATGCGCCAAACATAGAGAGAAAACAGTTTCCGGAAAATAGATTAATGTAGGAGAAAAAGATATCGATGAATATATAAAGAAGTAGACGTATCAGACTTGTGGTTTTATGTACAGCTTGGAGATTCATCGTCAACAAAGAAGGAATTAGCGTCCTCTCGCCCATCGTAGTATGGCGTCCGCTAATACGTCCAGATGAGCCTTCGTCTGAAACATATCGGAACACGTATTGTATTATCCGCCAGCTTGTATAGCGTTTCACAAACACAATAATTGGATCTGTAATTCACATTTTGCACGCGCCCTTTTCATTGCACTTGATTAATTAATAATCGGAGCGTAAAATCATCATATACGAGTGATCTTCACGTCATCAAGATATTCGAATGTTAGTGCCTTATCGACATTTTTTTAATTTATTCTAACGAATCGTTGAGGGAAATTTCATTAATTCTGAACATCACCATTATAACATATTTTCTTTTTATCTCTATATCTGAATATCAACATTATTGGTTTATCTGGGAATCGCCACCCCTTTTTTCCTCGCCGCGTTGATAGCATTCCCTTGACGTGACAACGCTGAAGAGAAAATTGGATAACGCGAATTTATCGACGTAGGGGGCTATTTCCCATATGTGCAAGCAGATGCTGTGTGAATTATCAAAAAGATTGTGTTCCCGTATTTTGCTTCCAAAGCTCCCCGGAAAACGCTACCGACGAATCAGAAAACTGGCTCTTGATATTACACCCACGGTTAGCACGGTTAGCACGCCTCCATTTTCTTTTGAACTTTATAACGAAAGTTACTTTAAAAGTTCAGCTGAGTTTTACATAGTATGTAATATATATATATATATATATATATATATATAGAGCTACGCGTATCTTTCAGCGTTACAAAGACTTTTCTTTCGTGAAAAGATTCAAATTCCTCAAAGCCCTTTCGTGTACGGATGTAGTAAGGATTCAAATAAGAGGGATTCAAAGGGATACATGAAATTAAAATAGAAATTATCACGTAATTCTACTCACGGTTTTGTAAAACATGCAGGCTTGCCTATCCTCGTCCTCACCCGTAGGACAGTCTATAAAGCCGTCGCACAGGACATGATCGTCGATGCAATGATATCTACCCATTCTGTCCGCGGTCGGGCAAGCGAATCTTTCCATTCCGTCTTCGGAGACTGGACATTCTGTAAACAGGAATCGCAAGAATCCACTTCAATTCCTTTATAAAAGCTGACATTATGTCTGGATGGAAAAATGTGCTGGTATTGTGCATATATAAACGTTAATGTTACCCGATATCTCGGCCAAATCGGAAAAACCAGCGCGTGAAAAATATCGTAGAGAAACAAGTATCTCGGCTATCCAAACATAAAAACGTTCAGATCTCTTCTATACGAAATTTATATTATTTATTTCGGTTATTGCTTTCGTTAGCTCACCATTTTTCTCCGACGTCGATTTTCGATATTTTTAGTCTCTACGGATTTTATCGAAATAAACACTTTTTCCATTATCACTTAAAATATCAAATTGAATAGCCGCGTAACCGATTTCCCGTAACCTACAACAATTAAACGTAAACGTAAACGATTCATAACGATTGTAAACAAAATGTAAACGTTGCCGATCGGCAGCTGTGTCGTCTTAATATCTAAGTATATATTTCAGCGTATTTCTGGTGGTATTCTCGTCGCATGTTCAATATTAAATGCAGCTGACTGATTCTCTATGTTGTATTTGCCTAGCCATGACGATGTATCTCAAAAGCCCGTATGCTCAATGTACATTCGGTGTTAAATGTGGTTAGTACAGTACTCCACGCTAGCTGCTTAATAAGAAGATCTCATTCAAGGGGCGTGGGACGAATCTTGGATAGTAAATGTAATGCCAAATATGTACGCTGAAGATACGGGTCGACGAGCATAGGTTTCGATATTGAGCTTACAACCGCGATAGTGATTCGCAATAGCAAAACGGACGTTCGTAGCATTTTACATTGTGACCTATCTGGTCGTTTTATATATCGACCCATGGACAGATCGGCACATGATAAAACAACCGTTTGAACGCACTTCGTTTTTATAACGTTTCTCTCTCCCTCTCTCTCTCTCTCTCTCTCTCTCTCTCTCTCTCTCTCTCTCTCTCTCTCTCTCTCTCTCTCTCTCTTCAAAGTAGCTATGGCATTTTAAGGAAACTTTCAATGAAAAGATCCTTCGCATTCCGCACGCTTCTCACGTTTCTAGACTTCTCAATAGCGTCTACATGACCGGAGGATGTTTACCGGCACCCTGTTTCTCGCCATCCTCTTGTCGCGGATTCGCCCCGTCGGTGCTCTCCTCGATCAATAAATTTGGGAGGGACGGTGAGCACGCTCATCGTTGCGACATCGTTTCATCACTTTTTCTTTATTTGCAGAAGCGCTTTGTCTGTATTTCTCGCACGCGACGCGACGTTTCATTTAGATTTATAGACCTGTTCTGCTCGTGTAATTCACACCACGTATACAGATATCATAACGCACTCATTTGACTCATATTTCATTAAAAATTAGAATAACTTTCACACGAACACAGATTCGCGGAAAATCGAGCTTTACCGAGAACACACGTGTACAGACCCGATAACGAGCTCTTGAAAATTTGTTAATATCACGATTAAATTCATTTTCTGATAATAAATTAAATTCATAACATATCATATTTACATGCATATTTTTTAAATTCTTTATTCCAATTATTCTTTTGAATTCTTTGCTCAATTTTGGATAAACAGACGAATTAAAAAATTGATTTGTGAAGCTAATTGTGAAGTTTTTTTTAATGTAATCGATATCAAAGAATTTCTTCAGTTTCTATTTATAGTTTACAATCCTTATCTTTTATTATTTCTTTTATTTTTTTGTGAAAAGTAACAAAGATTTTAATAAATTTGTTATTCAGAATTAAGATATGATAATATGAATTTGCTTTTATTTAATATTATCTTTAGATATCAAATTATCTTTTCATTTAACATTCAGTTACATCGATAAATAATTGAAATATTGAAAATAGAAAAAGATAAGAAAAAATTAATTTAAAAAATCTCTCATTTTATAAATTATTACATAAATTATTAATCGAATCTCATATGTAATATATATAGAAACAAAACTTTTTTAATTCATTTTAATCGACACATTTTTTTGTAAGGAAATTGAGATAAAATTGAGAAAAAAATAAAGAGAATTGTATTTTATCAGAATCGGGATATATTTATGAAAAAAAGTTCAGAGAGTTCGCGTGATAATGAGAATTTGGCATTTATCGGAACATTTAAACCAGGATTAATGTATCTATGTATCTTATCATATGGCTTTATTCAGTGACATTTATCAAAATAGAATTACGAAAGTTTAAAACTGATTTTTTTAGAATTAATTTTTTATTTACAATTATGAAATTTATGAAATTAAACAAATATTTCAAAAATTTCATAAAAATAATTAATGAAAAGAGAAGAAGAAAAGGGGAAGAAAAAAAGAGAAAAAGTAAGCACTTAAAGCAGATCTTTGTGTCGAAACTTTACATATTATCAGAAGAATAACTTTTCCTCATAGTGTTTCTGATTATCTTGGAAATGTTCGAAACGCTCAGTCAATTTCATGAATTTTTAATGCGTGCGTCTTTGCGAACAACCGTAATATTTATATCTTTGCGAGCATTCCGTAATATTATTACTAGTAATATTAATATATTATTAGTACTTACCAATCTGCGGGACGTCGTATTGTATGCTTCCCCGGATAGATCTCAGCATGAGCTGCGAGGCGATGCTCGCACCGGCGGATGACGTCGAGGGTGCCGAGGACGCTTGAGCCTGATGTCCCGGGGACTCCCCCTGCGCATCGATCGAACGCCGTTCGATCACGATCTGATTCCGCTTGCTTCCGGGTAACTTGTTTCCGCTAGTCTCGTAAGCGAAGGCCCTCGGTGCGAAGCCGTCATTCGTAGGTAAGTTAAGCGGGGTGCCGCCCTCGGCGCGCGCGAGATCAGTCTTCGTACTCGTCGCAGTGTTAAATCTCTGCTCCGCGTAGAGATCGTCGTGATGCGATTGTCTAGGTTCCTGAATGGTAGCCTTCTTGCCGGCCTCGTCGCACACCAGTATCGGCAGACTGAGCGGGCCCCTCAACGGATGCCGGCATCCGATGCGCCGTTTCTTCGGACGCTGATGGGCCTGCCGGCCGCCGAGCAGATGATTGCCCTCGTCGTGAACGTAGGGCTCCGCGACGTGGGGCTGCGTTGCGGCGTGTGGCTGCGATGATGTCACGTACTCGTTATAGAGGACGTTCAGCATGGCGGGCGACAGAGCAAAGAATACGTTCTGGAGCTCCCGCGGCTCCTTGACGATGTCGTCGATCAGCATACCCGCGGGCGACCACGAGGATAATTGCGGCTCGTCGTTGAAGACCAGCCAATTTGACAGGTCGTCCCGGTGGGGACCATCGGAAGGGTATATCCTAAAATGGAACAAATTTCCACCTACCGAACTCAGCTCGCTCTTCTTTCTAATGCTACCGCTTCCGTGACGATAATCGAGTCCCTGTGTTCCTTGTACTTGTATGATCACGGGTCGATTGCCCACCGCCAGATCCAGCCCCTGTCCCACGTAAGTGAGAAGCCAAAACATGCAAACTGCCATTTTACAAATCATTAACGTCTTCAAATCGCTTTTCTATATCTCTTTTCCTCTCTCTCTCTCTCTCTCTCTCTCTCTCTTCTTCTCTTTCTCCGTTTCTGCCCTTCTCTCTTCCTTTCTTCTTTTTCTAAACTTTTCTATCTCTTTATATCTACGTATATATCTCTTTTTTTCTTTCTTCTTTCTCTACCACCACTTTTGACGCACCCGATTATACAGCTGGGCGTGGTGTTATAATTGACCTAAATGAAGAGCAATGATACTCTTTTCTCTTTTATATTTTCTCGTTCGTTCTCTTTAGCCTGATTACTACTCACTGCCAATCTAAAGGCACGTCTGTAGCAACTCTGGATTAGGCCGACTTTTCGTTTGAACTCGCGGTACACAAGGAAGTTGAGGACGGAGTGTGTGTATTGTATTTGTACCGTGTATGTGCAAATGTACGTGTGTATATGTGTGCGTGTGCGTATGTGTGCGTGTGCGTGTGTGTGCGTGTGCGTGTGCGTGCGTGCGTGCGTGCGTGCGCGTGCGTGCGTGCGTGCGTGTGCGCGCGCGTGTGTGTGTGTGTGTGTGTGTGTGTGTGTGTGTGTACACGCGTGTGTGTAATGTAGGTGGGAGATACGGGGCGGTCGATTGATACCAAGAGGGAGAGAAGGATAAACTTGATAAAAAAAATCACGCGGTATGTTACGCGACACAGCAACGATTATTGCATAGAAAACGCAACGGTGCTACGCGTGCAACTGCATCGACTGTGATTTGCCTAGCATGTTCCAGTTGGGACTATGGACTCTGTCGCAGGGGACCCGAAAATATGGGCTTCTCCGTTTCTTTCTCTCTCTCTCTCTCTCTCTTTATTTGTCCCTCTCTCTATCTTTATCGAGGATAAGTCGTCGACTCGAGCGCACGGCGTATCACGTTTGACATTTGATTGCGTTATGCCCGCTCTTCTAATCGATACGCTTCACTTTTGGTAGTCCATGATAGTAGCCGCGACCTTGGCTTTCCCTTCGTGATAAAGTGCACACGTCCTGTACCGACCGTCCTGAAATCAGGTCGTTAATAGAGAATAACGTGCGATATCCTATAACCGCGAGTGCCAGAAACACAAAAAGATTTGTGGTGGTGGTGGTGGTGGTGGTTTTTTTTTTTTTTTTTACTTTTCTTTTATTTATTTATTACTTTTGGTTTGTTTTCTCAGGATATTCAACAGAAGTGCTGCGACGTGTGGAGGTGGTTATCGGAGGTGCTCATCGTGCGTGCTCATAGATGCGTATAAGGTGCTCGAGTGTGGACAACATTTAAACCAATTGATGGTGTGCCACTCATGTTAAACGCCCGCGATCGTTTCGCGTTTCGCCAATAAAGCTACCATCTCTCCGAGAGACAACCCTCTCCCTCGGCGTTGTTTCCTCATCCGCTTACCTTTCCTTTCTTTCCTCTCATCCTCCTTCTTTCTTTCTTCCTTTCTTTGCTCTTTCACTCGGCCTACCCCTCTCTTTTCCGTCTCTTCTCTGTCTTACGTCCCTATCCTCCCTTCGTCCTCACGTATTCGAACGAACGTTTCTCGGATCTCGTTCGTTTCCACAAAGTGGAAACTAAGCTATTATTGCGCCCCGCTCGCGATCATGGATAATAATCGTCCGATGCGTCCGCTAGTAAATAACCGCGCCTATCTAAGTTTCGCCCTAAGAGCCCACGATCGTGCGCGCAAACGTCAACGAGATAAGCCGCATACGTGACTTTGTTCAAGTAATTTTCGCGAGACGTGCCACTGCGAAATGGATGGTATTTGGGTCTGTCGCAAATCCACAGGAGATTGCCTCTGGGATTCTTTCGACCTTTATATTTTCGCAAATTCTACAATTTTGTACTCGTATACGCTATGTCTCACGTACTAAAACCCGACTGATATACTTGACCCGCGAGATTCGCGCGAGTAAATTTCAAATCCGCCAACGGTCTCCGGAATGTCGGATACCCACTCGGATCACTAATCACCCAAGTATTTGCTCGAAATTCCGCTATCAAAGCCGAGCGACTATTAAACGTGCGCCCTAACGATTCTGAATTTCATTCAATAAATGCGATGAGCCTTGAGAATCTCATACTGATTGTCATTGAATATAACGACATACATATCTAGAATATGAAAATCTTTCGCAAAAAAGGAACGCAATCTTTTTCTTAAATTATTCTTATATACTTTAAACGTGATTTCATCGTCGTTGTGTAAACTCGCGTCGCGAATTATAATCGAGATGACGTAACCGCGGCGTTGCATTACTGATGCAAACAAGAAAATTGAAATAACGTTACGGTACCCGACTCAAATCGCGAGAGTGCTTTCGAACAATCCTAAAACCTGCGCTACCATCCGGAAATAAGTCCGTCGCGTATGACAGGCGAATATCTGCCGTGATGTAACTCGCGCGAATCGGACCGATACGCCGGACCCGATCATTCTCGAGTACCGGGCCCGAGTGACGGATTCGATGATCTAGCCGTACGACGATGACGGGGTGACATAATGTGGATAGCAGTGTGGTATGTAGGTCGGTCATATCAACAGGTGCCCCGAAAAACGTTCAAAAAGCAAAGGCTTGCCGTGACAGAGAGCGGTGCGCGTTTGTCGGTGCGAGACGCGGGAGTAGGCGGTACACGAGCGTGTGTTGCGACAGAGGTACACAGGGTGTGTTGAACAAAGGCAGAGAAAAAGGTACACCGATATATATATATATATATATATATATATATATATATATATATGTATATATGTATATATGTATATATGTATATATGTATATATGTATATATATATATATATATATATATATGTATAGTGAGGATGCCCGGGCGCAAGAGGCGCCCAGAAAGTTACAGACAGAGATTATGGTTCATCGATAGGAGGTGCAGTGTTACGCGGGGCATTACGTGGATAATACTTGCTTCTTGATATCTCGCCGCCGCGCGTCTGCCGTGCCTGCGCTTTTCCTCCGAGCTTTCGGATCTCCGATCTCCCGCCTCGGCCTTTTCTCTTCCCTCTCGACTCTCCGCGTCGCGTCGTTCCTTGATGCCGCTTCTCGACCTAATCTCCCTTTCCTTCTCGTTCTCTCTCTTTCTCTTCTCTTCTTTCTCTCCTTTTTTTCTCTCTCTCTCTCTCTCTCTCTCTCTCTTTCTTTCTCTCTTTTTGTCACCCTTTCTTCGTCTCTATCTTCCCTTTTCTCTTTTCTTCTCCCCTTTTTAGTTCCGTTTCTCGCTCAGTCTCCTCTTACTTTTCTCGCGCCGCTCCGCGGTATCGCTATACGAATATCTTCCACGCACTTCGCGGTCTTCTTTTACGTCCTCGAATGGAAGGGATGTTCTCCGATGCGATTTTGGTCTTCCTCGCACGCGACCGCGTTCTTTTACTGCTCCGTCCTCCTCAGCGGATACCAAAGTTTCTGACTGTAGCTACCCTCCCGGCGATGTTCGTCGTGCATCACGTTATCTCTTCCTCTTCCGCTCGATCGACTCGCGCCACGAAGAGGTCTATGCTCGCTCCTCGACAGTAGCACCCTAACAGCACCCCCGTGAGATCATATCACGTACAATGTCGTCCAGTTACACACTGCGGGGTGCGATTCATTCACTGGCATCTTCGTCGCTCGCCACGTTCCGCTTCCGTATGGCCGTTCATATATGGGCGTGTGATGTCGTGCGCGCGCGCGCGCGATCTCACTCTCTCTCTCTCTCTCTCTTTCTCTCTTGTTCAATCGCTCGCGTTAGATATACGTGCGTGATTGCGTACGTATACGTATGTGATACCTGGTTGGTTATATCGAAGTTGCGATCTGAATCGCGATGTCACTGCAAAGTTACCGGAGGAGGAATCTTCCAGTTTGTTCTAATGGCTCGTTCTAATGCAGTTATGCTCCCCTTTCCTCTCTGTTCTCTCTCTCTCTCTCTCTCTCTCTCTCTCTCTCTCTCTCTCTCTCTCCCTCTCTCTCTCTCTCCTCCAACCTTTGCTTCTTCTATCTTTTCCTTTCTCTCACCCTCTTCTTTTTCTAGGCCTCTAACACCGGTCTTTCACGATGATGTCTGCGACTATAATCGCGCAACGTTATTTCAAAGGTTAAAGGCTGTTTCCCGCGGTTGCCCGACTTCCCGTGCTGACGTCGCCGACGATCTCGACCGGCCGCGCCGGTGTTCCATTGAGCGACGAGAAACGTTCCCTCCCTCTCGCTCTTTTCTTTTCTTCCTTTCTCTTGCTTTCTCTTTTTTCTCTTTTTCTCTCTTTCTCTCTCTCTCTCTCTCTCTCTCTCTCTGTCTCTATCTATCTCTTTTCTTCTTTTTCTTTCTCTCGCGTCTTCGTCTCCCGCGTACTCTTTCCTCTCACTCGACCTCGGCACGTCGCGCGACAGCACTGCTTCTCGTTACTGCACACCCCCTCGCGAACGCCGTCGTTGACGCGCTTGCACTGGAGGAGATCCTCGCGAGGGTGCCGTGCGACGAGTGGTCGACTCGCCCCTTTTTTTCACAGCGCGGAAGTAGGTGCTCTCGACCGACGGGAAGCGACGGAATCGAATGGTGAGGAGGTTGCGGCCGTGGATGGTTGCTTTGTTGGTCGAAGGTCGAGGGATGTGGAGGATCGAAGGGTTGGGACGGTGGGTTACTTCGGTGAGTGAGCTGCCTGGCGCCCTCACCAGAACTAACTCCCACGCTGCGCGGCGAGGACCCGGTGCTTTAATACAACGCGCATTCTCCCGGCGCTCACCCCTCTCTTCGACACTGGGATGAGCGACGACGGGGTGGCTTTTCACCCCTTCTCGCGCCTCGCCTCGCCTCACCTCACCTCATCACGTCTCGCCACGTCTCGCCTCCATCCCGGCCGACGCGCCCATGAACGGATTAAAGCTGCCGCGAGCCCTAAGCACCCTCGGATTATACACCCTGCGACTTCATATGACGTTTCACGGCGATACGGTCAAAGGTGATGTGGGTGCCTACCACGAGTGCCATCATCCTGTCCGCGATCGCCACCCATGCCCCTACGACAATTCTGTACGCATCACGATGTCGCATTATCACCTGCTGACACTGTTCGTGACTCGTTCGAGTACATTTAGTCGCTATACAGCTTGAATGATACATGCGAAATAAAAAAAAAGCGTTAGCTCCGCTGATAGAGAGAGAGAGAGAGAGAGAGAGAGAGAGAGAGAGAGAGAGAGAGAGAGAGAGAGAGAGAGAGAGAGAGAGAGAGAGAGAGAGAGAGAGAGAGGTCAATGTTGGGAGAGAATAATATCTCGGAAATGTTTGCAGTTTTATTTGTCTCTCGGTCGGCGGATGGTCCTCCCCTTTCTCTCTGCTATTAAAGCGAAGATCGCGAAATCAAGGGCGAGAATGAAGGATCCCTGTCCGACCTTCGCTATCCTGTAAAATCCACCCCTACTCGTTTCACTACCCGCCGGGCTGGGTGCCTCGCTGTGCGCACCTAATCGTATCCGCCCAGTTTCTATCTCTTCCACATAGCCTGACGCACGTTCTTTCGATCACTGTTCGGCCACGTATGTCGCAGGGTCCTGCCTACGTTTGCGGGAGATTGTCTCGCATCTCTCCATAACACGAAGCCGTCGTGCTTCGTGGGAGTGTTTGCGAATGACGTTAGTCGATCTGAGCTTCCCCCGAAAGACACAATGTAATTGGCTACTATCCAAATTGTCTTGACTTTCACGATCCTGACGCTTCAGTTTTCATTAATTAATCGCCAGTTTTATATATTCGATTAATATCCTTTCCATTTTGTTAGCTAACCTTCGCTATTTGCTACCACAAATTAACGTGCGTGACGTAAAATACACAGTGACGACACGTTTATTAAACTTGAAATTTTCAAAACATACATTTATAATACATGTAATAATTATTTTAGCATGCTTATTGAAGCAAATTTAATCTTTAAAAAGATAAAAAAGATAATAATTTTTTTTACCGATTTCTTTTATTTAATTACGATTTGATTAAATATAATGATCTATAAAGAGAAGAAGATTAAAAATTAAAATATAATAAAACATAATTAATGTAAAATTTAAATAAGATTTTATCATCTCCTTCTACAAGATTCCAAACTAAAAAAAAAAAAAAAAAATAAAGAGAATACATTTAATTATTTAATCTATAAAACATAACATAAACGTAACATAAAATTAATTGATGCGTCAACAATTATTGCTTTTCTTAACACGTATCAATATTTATAATCCAAGAAAAGCAAGAATAATTCTGGGACACTCCATGCACGAAAAATGGAGGAACGAAATTTTAATTTAGCATGTGCCGCACAACATCGACTTATTTACGTGTCTCTCTTTATTCCGATCGCATCGATTTAAAGTTCATTTATTTATAACCACTTTTGTAGAAACCGTAGAAAGTCAACAATAGTTCGTCGTATGTTCGAACAAGTAATTATAGCGATTTACGTTTGTCAATCAGAAATACATTGTCCAAAGAAACTAGAAATATGCTAAACCTTTTAGATTGTATTAATTAATTTTTTCGTATCGTACAATTACTGCGACGTTATTTTCTCTGGAAAAAATGTAAAACATGTAGAAATGTTTTTCATTAAAAATCCGATAAATATGATGTTATACAACATGTTATGCAATATAAATATGATATTTATAATGCTTACATAGATGATAGAAATGAAGGAGAAAAACCATTATCTATGGACATAATGAGTTTGGCAGATGCGCCACTAATAATGTAAAGCGTATATTAGTATACTAGTTCTAGTATCTTTTAATTACAGGCGTTATGGGCAAACTTATATGTTCTCGATAACTTTTAATGAGATACTCGCCTACTGAATCTCCAGGGACTCAAATGCTGCAAATAGTAAGTTTCGAATTTAAGCGTAATATTGCGCAGATGACTTGTGTACGCTTTTGTTCATAACAAATAAATAAATATCTACGAATTATACATATGTATATTCGTATAAACAAAATTTAAAAAGAAAAGACAATACAGCGTCGATCTGCAAGAAAAAGTATATTGTTTGTTTCGATATGCATATTAATAAAAACAATAGAACCACGACGTAACAATAAAACCGATATATTTCTTTTTCACATAAAAATGAAAACGAGTATCAATAGCAGTAATCATGGAATAACTTTCATCTATTGATCTTTCGGATATTTTTACAGAAAATAGACGGCGGAATATTAGATTTTGTTGTTGTTTAATTCTTTCACTTTTATTTTATTTTACTTTTTTACTTTAACAATAATAATATTAAACCAAATGTTTCTTACTCTTTTGTAAAGAGGAGAAATCAGTATATTCTTGAAAGAAGATAAAAAAAATTATCAAAAATATTTGGAATAATAAAAATATAGAAAAAAATTAAGATATATTTATACGAATATTTAATTTTTAATATTTAATTGAATAAAGCAGAATTAAATATTAACAATGATCTTTGACATTTTATATATTTATATAATATAAAAGTTATTTATGTTACACATAGTTATTTTAATATTTTTCTTTTATTATTAAACAACTTTATCTATTAATATTTGACAAATAAATATGTAACAAAAACAATGTATATATTTATCTAACAAAAAAATTAAATTATATCCAGAAATAATTTCATCAATGAGTATTCACTGATATATATATATATATCGTGAAATAATTTCTATAATTGCAAGACTTGAAAAAGTGCATGCTGACACGTGTATCCAAATAAACGTACTTTTCTACTAAAAAACTGATCAAAATGAAACTATTATTAACGTCAGTTTTACATTAACTAAAGCTCTTCGTTGTTACTGATCATGAATTCATGATGTACTCAAGCATATTCGGAAATATACATGACTGCGCATCAATAGGGGTCATAAACTTTACTTGAGAACGATGATAGAAACGTAGATTGCATTCGTGTTCGTTGGCCTGATAGTTTCAGTATCGATATTTCAAAATTCTCAAGACCGAGCTGCCTGTATTCTGTCAGATATGCTTCTCTTTCTCTCTGATTTAGAACGCTAAATTCTAATTATTTTGTAATAGTATATCATTTATAAAATAAATCTTAGTGTTATCAATTATTATCACAGACATACAAAAGTTTTTTTTTTTTAATTTCAAGCAAAGTAATTTCTAAATCATTATAATATAATTCAGATAAATTCAGATATACCATTTCGATATGATATGATATTACATACTATCGTAAAAAGAAAAAAATTTAATGTTTATTAAACTGCTTTACCGAATATAAAAATAGAGTTCTAAAAATTCTTTTATGCTAAATACAATAACTTAAATAAATTAATTACTACGATTAAATTAATTTGACGCGCAACTTAATCAATCTTATACAACTGTTTTCGATTTGTAGGGGATTATATCGAGCGATTTAGATTGCTATTCCCTCAATTTAGACTAAATGTCGGCTATGGGAAACGCATTTATGACAATTATCGTTGTCGATAATTAGATGAACAACATCCCCCCGGGAAAATGCTGGGTATACATATATGTATCGCTATTTACCAATGCACTTTTGCATGTAACATGTCGACGTAAATAACACATAATAATTTTAGCTTGTCGCGTCGATTATAGAATCAACGTGGCAACGTGCGCGGGGCACGTTTATTTTCAGGGGATGAAATGGATAAAATTGCAAACGAGATAATACGTTAAAAACAGAATTTCCAATTTACTTCCTACGAGAGAGCAAGGAAAAGCTTATAATCCTTTACGTGGACATTCGGCGACTCCCGTGCTAACTCGTAATTAATAAATAAATAATTAACATCTGTTACAGTGCGGTTAAGGTAAATCGACGACACAGGATCCGACGACTACAGAAGCCGTTGTATTTATTATAATTTATGCGGTCCCTAACGTCACAAAGGGACCATCGTATCGTGATCCTAAAATACGGAATGTCGAAATGGGAAGGGCGAGCAGATTAATGGGACGCGAGAGATTCGGGATATTCGCCTCGAAGAAACATTTTTCTCGTATCACCGTGTTCGTATTTTTGGGCGTGTCGGTGGGCCTGGATATCAGATGGCAAATAAAAAAAAAAAGTTACGAATAAGAAAGAGATATTCGTTCATTTAAAATCTCATCAGCGCGAAATCTCCTGCATCTGATTTCTGCCCGTCCATCTATCAATATATCACGGACTCCCGGCGTACGATTTTATATGTTCTCCGTCATCGATCCACCGAAGCACCAGCTGCCAATGTTGGTTACAAGTTTGTCGGATAATTTAAGCCCGATAACACGGTGACCGTTGATCCGCCGGAGGAAAAAAGAAACGAGCTCTATTTGAGTCGTCGGTTCGCCGTTCTCGACGTACTCGTGCCATCGTGCGAACATATTCACGTCCGTAAGATCGTTGCGACGACGTCTGTTTGGTCGCCATTACATAAGTTGGATCGATAGAGATCGGCGAAGATCAAGAGGGTTCACTGTCAAAGATAGCACTCTCTTATCTAAATTCTCTGGAAAGTCTGGATGCAGACATGCGTGATGCTTTGCTAAAGTAAATTTTCTTTAACATTATACTTTTAGCGTCATATTTATCATTTCTGATGCATCATTAAGTTTTGACTACAATTTGACGTATATTTTGACGACATTTTGATGTATACTTCAAGTTCACCCCATTGACGTAATTATTACGTGACATGTAATCATATCTTTTATTTAGATGTAAGTTGATAAAAAAGTATTATAATTTAGATTGTACATGTAGATTTGACATTGTAGTATAGATGTGTTATCATCTGAATTACATAAATGACAAATTGTGAATTAATTATTTCGGTTCGATACTATACATGTATAGATTGTACTATATGTATCAAAATCATCAAATGGTGTTCAAGCTGTAAATTGAATACAATCAATTTAGTATTGGCTTTTTATTAATAACAATTCAATCAAAGACTATTATTAGTCGCGAGTTTCTATTTATTAAATCTAAATAATTTGACTATTAAATTTGATCGTTAAAGAGAAACTGTATTAAAATTGATTGATTGAGAAGCTTATAAAGCTATATGAAGCTATATTTCGGGGACTTATGGGATTAAAACTTTCATGTTCTCATTCATGTCATGAAAACCTTCATAATTATTGATGTAAATTTCATAATTATTGATGATTCATAATTATTGATGCCTTGGTATAAAAACAATTTTCCTTATCGATTCGTTGAAACAACTTTGAAACGTTGGAATAACTTTTTTAAATGCATGTTAAACTCTAATTAAGCGTTTAATCGCCATCTTACTCTGTATCTTTCATGTTTCTTCTGCTATTTTGTTCGACTGCTTGTTGCTCGCTCATGTGACATCATAAATTAAACAATCACCTTTTTTAAAAATACTCAGATAATATGTCTGATGTTGAAATAATATTTTTCTTAAAATTATATTCTGATTGCTGTCACGTATAAAGTACAATTAACTTTTCTGATGGTAATATTATTTTCAAAGTTCGAGAGAATTATAAAAAGAGAAGTACTGACTTGTTACATCTAGTCTGAACAGTCATCGCCTCATCATAATCTTTTAACTTGTTTGCTTTCCTGTTGTGTTCATGATAACAAAACTAAACTAAATTATGACGAGATTTATTTTCATGAAACAGTCATTCACCTAGTTTCTTTATATCATGCTCGAATACAAAAAGGTTTTTAAATAAAATTGTAGAATTTCTAGGGGTATTAAACGGTAATCGATATTTAATATTTTTAGTTCCGACTGAAATAAGTGACTTACACACATATATATATATATATATATATATATATATATATATATTCGCGAAAAGTGTAACGGTCAGATATAAACGCTGAAATTGTCTCAAATATCAGAAAACCATTTTGGATCATCTTGTAGAAAAATTTATAAACGTGCATATATAAAATATATTATTTTCTATGCGTATCTCTTATGGCATAAATGACATCTAAATAAAAAAGAAATAGATATCAAGTCCAGAGTGATGACTGTGGGAACCGCTGTGATGATCACTATTACTTCCGCTGTCCGATAAAATCCTACCAATGTTAAGATAAGTATAGATTTAAAATTGTAAAAGGGAATATTTTGAAGAATTTTTTTTATATATAAATTTAAACCGGACATGCGAATAAACAATAGGAAAATTCATGATATCACGATCGGACAGATAATTGGCGCTTAAAATCTTGCCTGATCACGTAATGTCATGAACTTTCTTATAATTTTTTTTTTAATTTTGTTGCGCAAATAAAATTCAGGATAATTTTAATAACCAAACCTATTAAAAATTTAAAATATCCGGTAGAAAGGAAAAAATAGAGAGAGAGTATTAATTCAATATTTATATAGAATTAATATATATATATATATATATATATATATATATAAAATAATAAATTATTTATCTAAATCTATTTACTCACAGTGAATTCAAGCGTAAAATATTCAACAATGGATTAAATTTACATATATTTAAAATGTAACATTAGATTTCCATTTTTCATAAATCCATTTTTCAGCTTGCGAAAGATATTTGTTTCTTGACATTTTTAAAAATATTTTTAAATAACGATAAATTGAAATAGAAATGATGAATAATTAATAATAAATGAATCTGATTTGAACTGATTAAATCTAATTGTGTATAATTATTACATGAATAACAAAGTTATATTTGACGATGTCATATTTTAACTTATGGAAAAATACAGATTAAAGAAAATTAAATAAAAAATTATGGAAAAATTTATTTGATCTTTATGAACTCAACCTCATTTAACCAAAGTTTACTGAATGATGTTAAATTATTATCAGTTATAAAACGCTGATGTAGACAGAAAAATCAAATGTAGACATGTAAATAAAAGCAAAGAATCGTCATATCTTAATATAGATTTAATATCTATTTTATGTAATGTGTACTTACATAAATGATATTTAATCTATAACAAACGACAGCTATTTCTTTTCTATATTAGTTTTGTCTCATTATATAAAAACATCCGAAAGCATCACATATTTATAATAAATAAATGGATTTATCGTAAAGCAAAAAGAAATTTTATAAAAGAAAAATCTTATATTTTATAATTCATAAAAAATTGTTTAAATTGTCGCCTAACATACAGTAGTTACTTTTTAAATTCTAAATATATACGGTCAAGAACATTCTGTATTCATATGTGTATGTTTAAAGAGATGTGTGAAAACTAACAATGATATCTCAACGAATATCTCGTATCATAATGAATATTTAATATGTAAATACCTAAACTAAGGTCATGTTGCACGTGTTCACGAATTGATAGACGCATGGTCTGAAATCACGAATTAAATTCAAAAAGGTTTCATTAGTTTTTATACTTCAAAAAGGAAGTTTTCATTAGTTTTTATACTCAGAAAATATTAAAAAAAAAAAATAGGTAATAAATAGGAAGAATCTTTTTTTTACTATTTTTGCAAAGAATAATTTTCCACAGCCAAACACATTCGATACTAAACGACATAAGTTTAGTTATCACTATAAAAACTAGAAATACTAAATAGAATAAAAAGATAGAATAAAAGTTTAGTTTTCTTAAATAGATTCATTCAAACATCACTTTAGTTCTAAAAGAAAGTATATAAAACAAGAAAAAATAAATTTAAATTATTTTTTAAAAAATATTTAAAAAAATAAGAAAATTTTTAAAGAAAATAAAATTTAAACTGTATAAACTAACTGTATAAACTAATTCAGAATCATGTTATAGATATTTTATTGAAACTGAAGTAAACGATTTAATGTTAATAAATGAAATCAATATTGCTGAAAAACATACTATAAAAAGAAATTTCAAAAAATCGGTAGAAAAAATCGATATCACTTTTTATTTTAATAATTTGATATTTGAGACAAAAGACGCTTTTCCAAGATTTGTGACAAAATTAGGATCAGCAACGTTGTAAGACACAAAAATAGAAAACATGTGAATAGAAAACTACTGGGTAGGATAAGTTTTATCATATGTGTCACACATGCATAATGTGACAAAATATAAATGTCTTCCTAATCTTTTAAAAGGACTCTCGTACAGTCGCATTTTACCGATAAATACGGTGTAATTTTTTTGTAAGGAATTTGTTTACTCAGTTTATCTATCTATTTTTCTTCATGTAAATGTTGTTTTTGTAGAAATGATCGAAACATTGTTAACGCTGCAATATTAATATATATATATATATATATATATATATATATATATATATATATATATATCTTTTTTCAGTTCTGTCACTCAAAAGACAAGAAATTATATATCTCTATTTTACATGTCCTATTCCTCTTAAATTTTTTACTTCATACGCTGATATACAGTCACGGGAAGAGGCGGAGACGGGAAATAGACGTTGTTAGGTCACAACCTCTTGATAATAAAGCCTACCCTTCACGGGACAGTCAGATGCATGCATTTGAACGTCACAAATATGTCCGTTCTAATCTTTCCGCTATAGATACTAAAACATCCTAGGAAAGTTTCGATAAGTTTCACTTTCACAGTTTCTGCTTCTTCTTCTGGTGCGGGTAGAGGAGATCTCTATATCTCCCGCGTATCGCAAGTGGGTGATGACAGAGCCCTCGGCCCGGGAAGCGGACCATCTGTACGAATGGGCCAGCGTGCATAGGAAAGATTTGTAAGCGCGAGTGGGGAGCTGCACTAGCTGGGGAGCATAAAAGCACGCACGAAGAAAAGCGCAGACGCTTTTGTCGTGTTCGCCCGTGGCCGTCGATCGTGTCATCGACTGATTGTGCGAGAGTAGTGTTAAAGTAGTTTGCGGTACTCGGGGAGAGAAAGCCATGGGGCTCGCGAGGGCGGCCGTCTTCGCCGGCTGTCTCCTTCTCTTCCTGGCGGTCGACGCCTCAGGCAGTAAGTAAAGCGGAAAATGCGCCTCGTCGCTCGTTCCTCTTTGCAAAGTACTCCGGTACTTCACGGTACCCACCCTCTTGAGGGGCCTCTGGACGGCGGCCGTTGCATTCGCTCTTCTTTCTATTCTTCGATGATCACGAAAGCGTGAAAGTTACAGGACCGAAGTTATAAAACCGAAATACGTACTGACTTCTTTTCTCAAGTAAAAGAAAAAGAATTTCTTAGAATGAAAGATGTAACATGTATTAAAGAAGGAAGAGAGCTAAATAAATATATTGAATGCAGACTTGTATATAGAGATACAATACGATAGATTCGTAGAAATTGTATCGATGGAAAAAATACAGAACTTTTGACTTTCCTCGACCTCGTAATTTTCATGCTTTTACACATCAATTTAAGATAGAAAATAGAACAATCAAATATATAGCCTCGACCTTCAAGATATTAGTTTCTAAGATAATTGATAAAAATAATGATAAATTAATCATTTAATTTAAGTTGATTAATAATTAAATAAAACAAGTTGTGTCATGTTTTCACATTTAACGTAATATTTAACACATAATTATTTTAGTGACAAAAATATAATTTCATCCTTTCGGATTGCTTTCGAACAATTTTATCTCGATATCAATTTCCATTTATAATATTTTATATACCCGCTGATATTTCAGGCGTATTTCATGTTGTTACATTCAACGTAATATGATTACGATTAAAATTTTGCTATTCCTAAGGGAGCTTGTAAAACGGCATCTGTTTGTGTCTTGACGCACGAATACGAAATCTTCAACCATGTTCTCTCTCCTGTAGATCGTTCGAGAAGACCGGATGACTTCGATAAGTCTTAATTTTTCTATCAAATTAAAGATTAATGCGCGAGTGTTGATAGAAAGGGTCAACGTGCTCAGCGCGGTCAGGTTTGAATATCATAAGGTTACTTGCCGTGTCAAGGATAAAGATTATCGTCGCGAAATGGATGTCGAAATCGGTGATAATTTTGTGAGCCATAGGACCACGAAAGATCCGTGATTTCGCAGAACTTAATCCGCATTGTTCCATTGGCATTTATTACCGCGACGAACTAAAAATAACAAAAGTATTTCTTTTTATGAATTTGTTCGTTGTAATGCGATTTACGAAAATTTATCTTTCATTCGTACTCACCGTGCCGTCATGTTTATTCAACATGATATTAGAATCATTTTAATCTCCCGCGAGGGAGGGAAACGTGTCGTACTTATGTGCGAAATCTTTGCCTCTTTTCTCCTCTTTAACGACTATAATTCATTCAATGACACGACATTATTTGCATTATCGATATATAATTTTCCATTCTACGCTAAATTACATTCCATTCTGGAATTTAATTAATGATCAAAGTCGACAATTCCGCGCGTGCTTTCTTTATGTTTGTAAATTAACTTTTTATAAAACTTTTTATCGGCGAGCGTGTTTAATGCTTTCTTATTACTGGAAGGAAGATTAAAGAAAATTGTTTTTTAGATTACACTGCCAAAGTAAAGAAAACGAACACCGGAGTCTTCTATTAACAAACAGGCGCGGAAACGTTTTACATAGAATTACGTTGAAAAAAAAATATGTTTAACGATCAGTGAAATAATTTGTGGAAAAATAGTTGTAGATATAAAAAAGATCAGTTCCTCAGTTTTCTGCAAAATTGCAACGTGTAAAAAAAAAACGAATAAAATGAATAAAAAGCTCTCTTTAGTGAGCGCTTTTATTTCAATAAATAACGAAAAGGGTAAACCAACATATGTATTAATTTGCGAATGTACTCTGCACTCGGGTATGAAACAAAAATGAACATACGGTTGGCTACAGATATTATAATCCTATCCAGACAGAAAACTGATGATAAAATATTGCTTATTCCTAGTAACTGTGATTTTATGTTTTCCTATTAATCGATACAAGGAACTCTATTGATAATTTTATCTTTTATTTCTTCCTTTGAGCGTTATATGCACTATTCAAGCTAATAATCTTATTATTAAAGATACGCGCATTAGCGCGTATTAATATATGTATATTGAAATAATTACATACATAGAATACGTAATGATCGTTTTATGCTATTTTTATAAAGATCTCTCTTTTGAATGCAAAATTCCCCGGCAATGCCGGCAGTCACTTTCGAACTCATATTCCTATATTGAACGTAAAATCGTGAGAATTGTGAATATGTTTCCTTTCATTTCTTTCGCACGCGAGTAAATTATCGGCGAAAAAATAAACTCGGAAAATGAGGAGAGCTTCATAATCAATATCGCTCGTGGCGTGAATACGTAATCATATTTCTAAGTAATGAACGTGAGCAATTAACGAAGCCCGAAGGGAATGGAACTCGATCAGTGGCAGAAAGCGGAATTCCTTTGCACGTTCTACGAAGTAACGAAAGTAGTTAAAGAGTTCGCGTATGGCGTATCGGTGGTCGGAACGAGGTCTGTATCATTGAAACGATTACAGGTCCCCCGTGTTCGACCGGACATTTGGTAAATTGATCTGACGTCCCTACATCCCAGTAAAATAGATCCGATCCGACCGTTGCGACGTAACAAACGTTCTTTCACCGGCGCGTTTTAAAGTACGTAAAGGGAACATAAATGACACGGGTCGGACATTCTCTCTCCGCGGCTCTCTGTCTGTCTCTCTTCCCCCCCTCTCTCTCTCTCTCTCTCTCTCTCTCTCTCTCTCTCAAGCAAAATGGTACTGAACGGAGTCCGATTGCGATCGTTGCTTTCTGTTGGCGCGATACGCTTTTTTCATTGCCTTGGCTACGCTCGTCGTATTTTCCGAAACGCCGGAAAGTAGAAACAATGCTACTAGAGTTGGATTTTTTTTTTTTTTTTTTTTTTTTTTCATATAAATCTCTCTTCACACAAACGTAACATCTCTCCCGCTATATCGAGTCACTCAACGACCATTGAAGGCGCATTAAATTCCGTGATAAATGATTACAATGGCGCGCCTGTATGAGAAATGGAAGCGCGATTGTCGGGTTAAAAATACGTGCAGAGAATACGGGTTCATCAAGGAGAAAGATCGACGTTTAAACGGTGCCGTTAAATAATGCGAGAAAGATACAACGCCCCCCCTGAGCATGAAATATGAAAGTAGATACTCTCTGTCGTTTGCTGCGCGAATTTGCATAATGCATACGTTTAAGTAATATAACGAGAACGAAGCACCCTTAATCGCGTCGCGCACATCAGGGAGCAAGCAACGCGAGAAATTATGGTTGCAATTGTTAGATTACAGTAAAATCCCGGCGAGACTCTCTCTCTCTCTCTCTCTCTCTCTCTCTCTCTCTCTCTCTATATATATATATATATATAAATGTCCGTGGTAGATTTCATATTGTGTCCATCTGTCGACGTTGTATTTATTCAGTCAACAAGATAATGTACGAAGAGCGTAATTACAAATTTAATTGGCGAATCACTATGTTCTATGTGCAATTTTTAGTTAGTTTAGCAATTTAGCAGTTAGTTAATTTCTCCAAAAAGAAGTTTATATAAATAATGTTTTTCTAATATCAAATTATATCAAATATTCTCAAGTTATGCAATTTTGAATAAAATTTTATTAAAATAAAATCTATCTAGATTTAAAAAAAAGTAAATTTGTATCTGTAAAAAAAAAAACTAAATCTAGTTTAAAAAATAATTTGCAAAATATAACATTGTTCTTTTAATCGATTATATCTTTTCAAAATATCAATTATTCCAGTGGATATCTCATTTGTCGCTTGGAAAAACGTGTTTTTAAATCAAAGGATAAATAACATAGAAGAGCGGAAAATGAAAAGAGCAATCGAGAGAGATAAAAGTGCTAATACAATTTCAAACGAATTTCTTTGTTTTGTGCAATAAAACGTGAAATTCCAATTGTGACAGTTCGATAATAATACAAAGAAATATTTCGATGAATTTGTAGATTGTCATTAAAGTAACAACGGTTGAGAGAAAGAGATTGATCGTCGGTATTTGCAACATCATTGTCAGAGAAACAATATACATCTTCACTGAATAGATTCGTCCTTCTTTCTATTCTCGAAACCCTTTCCACCCTCTTCTCCTCATCTTTTCGCGCGCGTCGTTCTTTATCCCTTTGTTATTCCTTTATCCCATTGAAGGAACGTTTCCCCTTTCTCTCGTTGCACTTCATTTATCTCTTTTCTTCTTTATCTATTCAGTTGCTGTTATTTTATCTATCCTTTCCCTTACGTCATCATCATTTAAATAAAGTGCAATCTAGATATACCTATTTGCTCTCCTCGGTTGCAATATTTATAGAAAAAAATTAATTACTTTCCCGATTTATTCATAAAAAATTATGTTACATTTTTTCCATCACAACGAAAGGAAGATTAGTAGGGCCTCTTTGTATACGTACATGTTTCTAGCCGAATATAAAGTGTGAGGATTAGATTTAATTGTTTCCGCTGCGAAAGATTGAGCGCCACAACGGAAAACATTAATCGTCACATAACTCTTACAGATACAATTGTACAATTTATAAGTTGCTCTAGTTTTGTTTTCTCCTCCGTACACATTTTCAAAATAACGATTTGTGCCGATACAAATCGGTTATATTTAACGAGCAAATAATTATGCAACTCCTCTCAGTGCAAAGTGCAAATCTTGTTTCTGCTTGTTTTTCATTTCGATTAATCTTGATATGATATTGAGTAATATTTAGTTGGCTCATAATTTAAGGCCGTTAAGAGAAATTTATATTTATAAATTTTTTTCTCAACTTACTATATGTATGCAATACGTTAGACATTATTCATACAGAAAATTGAAAACTGATTTCATGTTGATCTATAGACAATTCTATAGACGTTTTAAGAAGTAGAATACTAAAATTTTGAAAGTGGTTAAAGAAATTAATGTGGAAATAAGTAGCAAATAAGACAACCGATTGTACAAATATATTAAAAATATTTACTAAACAGCAAATACAAATTTTGAAAAATTAATTTGTTTTCAAAGATTTAACGTGTTTATGGTTTTTAATATAATTCTTAATATAATTCTATTTAATATAATTCTTAAATACCGAGATTTTTACATTAAACATTGTTAAAAGATATATAAATTAGACATCTAATAAAAAATTGATATTAATATTTTCGTTACGATAGATGCAGTTTGTGAACTTTAAACTTCCGCCATACTCACTTAATGACATCCGTTATTTCTTCATTATTGACCTAGTAATCTTTTCTCGAAAATAAATTAATACGAAAATCATATCGCTAATGAGACATATCAATTTTGACACTTTTAATAAAACACAATTTACTTATCTTATTTAGTAAAATTATATAATCAGTGTTTCGTAAAAAATATGACTTTCGTCAGCGTATGCTGTGTCAACTGTTATATATTTATGTCATGTTTTCTACGTGTTTGTGCTCCCTATGAATTTGCCATCGATGTTTTCCAAATGTAAGCAAGATAAAATGAAATCAGAGATAAAGGCTAGTATGCAAAACAAATATTAACATTAAATACTCATTAATAATTCTTCATAATATGTAATATAAAATTAATGTATTTAATATTGTATTATAATAAATTGCATGATTTATCAAATGTCTGACGCTTGAAAAATATTGAATGTTAAACGTATATTTAAAAGTCAAGCGCTGTAACAATCGATATAACAACCCGACGTAATAAATAGTTCTTTTTGTACAATTTACTTTTTCATACAATTTAAAACTCGCACAAATTGAAAGATTCGGTAGACTGAGAAAGGAACGTAATACAAATGCCAAATTATTACAGGTACTGCAATTGATTGATACGTTACCTTTTGTAGCTCCCACTCGAAAAGTTACTTCGTTCGAATCAATTTAAATGTTAAAAGGTGAAACTATTGTAGTATACCATTAAACCCGTTGGTTCGCGAGTACCGACACACGCTCTATCGAACAAAAATGAAAGTTCCATGGTCCAGGGTCAAGAAAGTCACGATTAAGCACGTTATCAACATTCGACCCTAGCAGCGAGTTCATATGATGCATAAATATATTTTTTTCGACGTAATCTGCGTCAAACATAATAGATTAAGGCCCGTCTGTTTTTTCTCCATTCGAGTTCGTGTTTTAATGAAATCCGAAAATTAATATTAAGTTAATACGAAGAAATTTTTATTAATTTCTTTTTGTCATTCTTTACTACATCTCCGGCCTGTATAAAAAAAAAAGGGAGAAATAATTCTTCATCTTTCATTCTTCTTATTATAATTTTTGTTACATTAATAATATATATATATATATATTTAATACTAGATACGTATATTTTAAAAATTATTGCTAGCAATTGACATTTTCTTTTTATTACAGGCAAATGTACAGTCGGCTGCCGTGGAAGTAAGTATAAGATTCATTTCAAAAAGAAAAATCTTTAATTTGAAATTATTTTCGAAAAATTTCATAAATTAAAATTGACTTAGACTAGATTTTTACATATAATCAAATGGTTTTATGATCGATTTAATTTATGCATCTCTCGCGTGATTTCTTTTTTAGTGCAAGGAGGTAAAGGCTATGAAGAAGGGCACACATATATATACGATTTGGAAGGAACGTCTGTAACATCGGTCCCTAATGCTCAGGGTGATGCTACTTTGAAATTGAAGGGTACTGTTGAGTTGTCGGTCAAACCTGACTGCATTCGGCAGGTCCGATTAAAAGGCGTATCAATTAATGGAGCCGTAAGTATTTTTTAGCTGATATCATCTCTCTAAAATATTCGTGCCATTTGCGTCATAAAGACTAAATATACATGGAAGCAGGAATATAGAATGGAGTAGAAATGAGGCCCAGAGGGGTGATTTCAACCTTTTCAGAAATATTAAGAAACTTTTAATCTACTTTCACTTAATAAATTCCCGTAAGAAACGCTTTTAATTAACTATTCTTAACGGAAATTAATGTAATGGTTTATATGATTTGTGTTCAATTACTACAATGTGGGCGGAGAATTTACTGTCACCAGTAAATGTTGAATTATTAAATTAGCTTTCATAATATAAATACTTTATTTTCCTTTCCGCTCTATATAAATTACGAATATAGCAGACACTTGTAATATTTTTTCATGTACTACGAAATGTGTACACGTTTATCAAGTAAAATTAAATAAATATATGTAATAAATATATGTAAATAAAAAATAATGTTATGTTATTTTTTAGCCAATATTATTGTCAGATATTGAAAAATACGCGTTGCAATTCAACTATCACAATGGCCATATAGATACGGAAGTTTGTACCGAAACCGGTGACTCACAGGCGTCTCTCAATATCAAGAGAGCGGTCGCTTCCCTATTTCAATCAGCTGTTATACAAGAATCTGGGTCTACAACTCATCATGAGGTATCATCTTGATTCGCGTTGAAATTTCAGTAGAGGAATGCCGATATAATAACAGATATTGTCTGTTTATATTGTTAGGTCGACGTGTTCGGTGGCTGTCCGACTGACTTTACTTTCCACAAAGATGGCGACTCGTTGGTGATACAGAAGGAGAGAAATCTGATCCGTTGCTCCCATCGCGAGAGCATCAGAAACAGTCCCGTGTCCGCGATCTACGATCAGAAATCTGACATTCAATCTGCCCCGTTGCTGTCGTCGCGCCAGACGATCGAACAACGTTTCAAACGCGGTATTCTGAACAAAGCAACTTCGGTCGAGACGTACAAATTGAAACCTTGGAGCAACGGAGACATCAGCGCTAAGACGATTGTGCAAACCACTCTGACGCTCAAGGGTGAAAAGGGTGACAGCCCGAACGCTCCGGTTTCCCAACCGAAATCTCTGATCTTCGAAGCGCCGCATTCCGTCGTTAAATCGTCGGTCGACAGTATCACCGCGGCTATAAAGGCAGCGAGCGCCGAGGAACACGACGGTGTGAAACATGACGCGGCGGAGAAGTTTGCAAAACTCGTTAAGATTCTTCGTCTCAGCAGCAAAAATGATATCATCGCAATCTATCAAAAGGTAAAAAACGGCAACGGTTTCGACAAAGTCTTGGACAAGAAAATCTTTATGGATGCCCTTATGGATACCGGAACGGGCGAGGCGGCGGAGGTAGCCGTGAACCTGCTGAAGAGTCACGAGCTTACCAGCACCCAGGCTCTCATGTTTTATGCTAATCTCGCTCTCGTCAATCATGTGAACTTACCGTCGGTAAGTGTCGTCACTTCTCTCCTTGATCAGCCAGACTTACCGCGTCTTGGTTATCTTGGAGTCGGTCAAGTGATCGGCAAGTACTGCCAAGAACACACTTGCGAGAACGTAGCTGAAGTCAAGCAGGCCGTTCATAAAATTCGCGAAAAGATCGGCAATGGAAAGGCGAAAACCAGAGAGCAAGAGAACCTCATAGTCTCAGCTCTGAAAGCACTTGGTAATACCAAATATCTCGACGATGCCACACTGCAGAAACTGGCCGGTATCGCTGAGGACAAGAATGTTCGGAATCGAGTCAGAGTTGCCGCGATCGAGACTCTGCCTACTCGCTGCACCATGAAATGGAAAAATATTCTTTTGAAAATCCTGGCCGATCGCGAAGAGGACAGTGAGATCAGAATTAAATCCTACTTATCTTTGGTTGCTTGCCCTTGCCAGCATGTTGCCAGCGGTCTTAAAGATGTTTTGGACAAAGAAACTATCAATCAGGTAGGATCTTTCATCCAGAGTCATTTGCGTAATCTACGAGCATCCGTCGATCCGAACAAAGCTGAAGCGAAGAGGCATCTCG
Source organism: Pogonomyrmex barbatus (assembly GCF_055798465.1). NCBI lineage: Eukaryota > Metazoa > Arthropoda > Insecta > Hymenoptera > Formicidae > Pogonomyrmex > Pogonomyrmex barbatus. The sequence goes on from NW_028297119.1 coordinate 2,592,407, forward strand.
GTCAGATCAAACCTCGAACCAAATTCCCAGAGGACTTCCGCAAATTTTCCTTCAACAATGAATTATCGTACAACATGGGTGGTATCGGAATCGGTGATTCCATAGAGAGCAATGTCATCTACAGCCAGAATAGCTTTGTACCACGTTCCATCAATCTAAATCTGACCTCTGAGGTATTTGGAAGATCTTTCAATTTCTTGGAACTCAACACGCGCATCGAGAACCTCGATAGATTGCTCGAATACTACTTTGGACCCAAAGGCCGCTTGACACAGGATGAGATGGAAGATTTAGTAGAGAAAGGAGCACATAAGGTAGAGAATATTGCTCAATACATCAAACAGAAGGTTAATAAATTGCGCGGCAAGCGTGAAGTTAAACAGGGAGAACTCGACAAATTCGCCAAAGGTGTGAAATTAAGGAACAATGAGGTAGATCAGCAACTTGACATAGACCTGTCCGTCAAGCTGTTTGGCGTCGAAATGGCCTACCTGACCTACGACGGAAATCCTACACAGTTCACGCCGGAACGTATCATCGATAAGATATTTGACGACCTCGAGGGCGGATTCAACAAGTTGAAGAACTTCGACAACAATTGGCAGAATCACATGCAGTTCCTCGAAGCGGAGGTCGTTTATCCGACTAATCTCGGTATGTCTCTTTCTCTCAACGTGGTCGGCACCAGCGTGGTTCATATCAAAACATACGGGAGGGTGGACATTCCGGCTATCTTAAAGAACCCGGACAGCGCTGATGTACGATTTGGCTTGGAGCCCAGTGCTTCTATTCGTATT